>NC_057736.1:14899960-14943479 GCF_004010195.1 Chiloscyllium plagiosum
TGGGGGAAAGACGGGAAGAAATAGAGGAAGGGCGGGAAAGTGTCGCCTGGAGAGATAAAGTGGGAGGAAATAGTGGGGAGAACGAGAAAGGGGGAGACAAAAGGATAGAGAGAAGGGGAGGAAAAGAAAGGGGAAGGGCCGGGTGCCCCGGATGTAAAGATAACAAAATGTTTGACCACTGTTTTTCAATAAGAGAAAGTGGCAAAATGTGTACAGTATCTAACCTAGTTGCAAGGTGCCTGTGAAATGCTACTGGGTTCAATGACGTGGCCAAGTTTGAATTGTTTATAAGTGATTTATAAGAAGCAATTGCGTCCACAAATGACCGAATTAGGGATGGGCAATGTGTACTGTGCCAGACGCTGACATCTCGAAAAAACATTTCTATAAAAAACTGAATTAGTAGCATGACGAATTGTGAAAAACATCGTATGCAAATTCGAAGAAAGATCGAGGCGGACACGGTTAGTGATGGACCCGAAAGGTTAACTCTGATTTCTCTCCACAGACGCTGCCAGACCTGCTGAGCTTTTCCAGCATTTTCTCTTTTGGAGCTTTCCTGGTTTTGTTGCTGATTTCCAGCCGTCGCAGTTTTTATTATACAGGAAAGGTTTGTTTATGAGATGTGTCGGAGAGAATGTTGACCTGGATTATCTGCCAAATGGGAATGTGAAGGGAAGATAGATTTTGGTCCTTAACTGGATACGTCACCAAAACCACCCGGCTGCGATATTAACTGGGTGTCGGAGTGAATAGCAAGGAATTCAACTTAGGAACGTACACAGCCCACTGACAGAAATTATTAAGAACAGAAACAGAAATTGCTGGAAAAATAAGTAGGTCTGGCAACATCTGTGGAGACAAAGCAAAGGTTTCGGGTTCAGAGCCAAATATTAGGCACAGTCCAATTCACTTCCCATTCTTCACAGATCCTGCGACACGTCCAGTGACTAACTCACCACGGTAACTGGTTATTGAACATCCGAAGTATTTAAAGACGGTTCAAGGAGCTGACATTCTTAACCATTGCTCAATCAAAATCATTTTGGGCCTGGAAGATGTAACAGCCTGGGATGGCAGCAGGGGACAGCTTTTAGATAGGGTCTGAATGCGACAGCGATTTTGATATTAATAAAGTAATGACCCTGGGAGAACACGCTGCTGGAAATAGATCTTTTCTGCTGCGTACTGAGACTCCCAAACACAATTTTGCTAAACTTCCAGCAGGTGCGGCCTGACCTCTGCCCTACCAGTGGGAGCCTGCCACAGGCAGAAGGGAAAACTCGAGCAATGAAGTAAATACAAGAGACAGGAGCAGAGGGAGAGCAAGGAAACACAACACTGGTGGAAAAAAAAGGAATCAAAGTACAAAAACGTCAGGAAAATACAGCTGAGCGGAGAGGTTAAATAGGCAGCAGTTAATTGCTTCCCATGTCCTGCTTTGATTTAATACCGTCACTTTCCTCCGATCAGTTGTCAATATTTTGATTCGATATGGATTCCCTCCTCCGATCAGTTATTGACCCCCCTGCCCCTCTATGCAAAGCTATGTCACTATGTCTGGTTGGATTTGGTTACCTCCAGTGTTGACAAATCGCTCTATTTCTGGTAACCTCATCACGGCCAAATGCTAAACTCTTGGATCAATCCCAGTCACAAGAGCCCAGAACTTTCTAACATGGGTATAAAGAGCCTCCCAGCAGCCCTGGCAGCACAGTCTGGGCACCATTCGCTTCTCTTCCCGCAATCATGAGCTCCAAAAGCACCCCGGCGGTGGGCATCGATCTGGGCACCACCTACTCCTGTGTTGGGGTCTTCCAGCATGGCAAGGTGGAAATTATCGCCAATGATCAGGGGAACCGCACCACCCCCAGTTATGTGGCGTTCACCGACACCGAGAGACTGATCGGAGACGCGGCTAAGAACCAAGTGGCCATGAACCCCCAGAACACCATATTTGACGCCAAGAGACTGATCGGCAGGAGGTACGACGATGCTACTGTGCAGACCGACCTTAAACATTGGCCTTTTAAAGTGATCAATGACTCCTCCAGACCCAAAGTTGAGGTTCAGCACAAGGGGGAAACTAAGACCTTCTACGCAGAAGAGATTTCCTCCATGGTGTTAGCCAAGATGAGGGAGATCGCCGAGGCTTACCTGGGAAAGAGCATTTCGAGCGCGGTGATCACGGTCCCCGCTTACTTCAACGATTCCCAGCGCCAAGCGACCAAGGACGCAGGGACTATCAGCGGGCTCAATGTCCTCAGGATTATTAATGAGCCCACTGCCGCCGCCATCGCCTATGGCTTGGACAAGAGGGTGGGTTGTTTTTGTTTAGTAATTCATTGGATGTGGGTTTTGCTGGCTGGGCCAGCATTTATTGGGTACCTGTTAGCTGCTCTTGAGAAGGTGGTGATGAGCTGCAGTCTATTTGATGCAGGTAGACCCACAATACCCTTAAGGAAGGGAGGTCCAAGATTTGGACTCAGCAATGCTGAATTTCAGCCATACATTTCAAAGTCAGAATGGTGTGAGGTTTGGAGGGGAACTTGCAGGTGGTAGTGTTCCCGAGTGTCTCCTTCTAGATGGTAGTGAACATGGGTTTATAGAATCATAGAGTCATAGAGATGTACAGCATGGAAACAGACCCTTCGGTCTTACCCATCCATGTGCCGACCAGATATCCCAACCCAATCTAGTCCCACCTGCCAGCACCTGGCCCATATCCCTCCAAACCCTTCCTCTTCATATACCCATCCAAATGCCTCTTAAATGTTGCAATTGTACCAGCCTCCACCACATCCTCTGGCAGCTCATTCCATACACGTACCACCCTCTGTGTGAAAACATTACCTCTTAGAGGTCCCTTTTAAATCTTTCCCCTCCCACCCTAAACCTATGCCTTCTAGTTCTGGACTCCCCCACCCCAGGGAAAAAAAAACTTTGTCTATTTATCCTATCCATGCCCCTCATGATTTATTAAACTGTTTGTTAAATGTTGTTTAAGATGCCATGGATAATTTCTGCAGTTCACCTTGTAGATGGCCTATGCTGCTGCTACTGAGCATCAGTGGTGAAGCAGTGAACGTTTGCAGATGTGCTACCAATCAAGTTGGCTACTTTGTCCAGTATGGTGTTCAGCTTCATGTGTTATTGGGGTTGCACTCATCCAGGCAAGTTGAGAATATTCCATCACACTCCTGACTTTGTGTATTTTGGATGGTAGATAGGCTTTGGGGAAGCCAGCAGCTGAGTGATTCATTGCAAGATTCCTAGACTCTGACCTGCTCTTGCAACCACAGCACCTATGCAGCAAATCCAGTTGAGTTTCTGGTCAAAGATCACCTCAAGGATATTGACACTGAGGGATTTAGTTATAGCAATGCCATAGAATGTCAAGGAGCAATTGTTAGATGTGCTCTTGTTGGAGATGGTCATTGCCTGGCACTTGTGTGGCACAAATTTTACTTGTCATTTGTCAGCCCAAACCTGATATTGTCCATGTTGTGCTGCATTTGGATATGTACTGCCTCAGAATGTGAGGAATTGTGAATGGTTTTGAACATTGTGCAATCATCATCTAACCTCCCCATTTCAGCCTTATGGTGGAGAGAGGATCTTTGATGAAGCAGCTGAAGATGGTTGAGCAAAGGACAGTACTCTGGGAAAACTGGGTGTGCAGTGGTAGTGTGTCCCTCCCTTTGAGCCAGACCTAGGTTCAAGTCCCACCTGCCCCAGAAGTATGTTTTAAGGGTCATAGAGTCAGAAATATACTTTTCTGTCCAACTCTTCCATGCTGACCAGATATCATAAATTAATCTGGTCCCACCTGCCAGCACCTGGCCCATATCCCTCCAAACCCTTCCTATTCATATACCCATCCAGATGCCTTTTTAATGTTGTAATTGTACCAGCCTCCATCACTTCCTCTGGCAGCGCATTCCATGTACGCCACCACCCTCTGTGCCCTTTAGGTGCCATTAAATCTTTCCCCTTTCACCTTAAACTTATGACCTCTAGCTCTGGATTCCCCATCCCAGGGGAAAGAACTTGTCTACTTACCCTATCCATGACCCTCATGACTTTATAAACCTCATTAATGTCACCCCTCAGCCTCCGATGCTCCAGGAAAAATAGTCCCAGCTTATTCAGCCTCTCCTTGTAGCTTAAACCTTGTAAACATCCTTGTAAATCTTTTCTGACCCTTTCAAGTTTCACAATATCCTTCCTATAGGAGGGAGACCAGAAATGCACACAATATTCCAAAAGTGGCCTAACCAATGTCCTGTAAAACTGCAACTTGACCTCCCAACTCCTGTACTCAATGCTCTGACCAATAAAGGAAAGTCTACCAAATGCCTTCTTCACTATCCTATCTACCTGCGACTCCACTTTCAAGGAAAATTGAACCTGCACTCCAAAGTCTTTTTGTTCAGCAACAGTCCCCAGGACCTTACCATTAAGTGTATAAGTCCTGCCCTGACTTGCCTTTCCAAAATGCAGCACCTCACATTTACCTAAATTAAATTCCATCTGCCACTCCTCAGCCCAGTGGCCCATCTGATCAAGATCCAATTGTACTCTGAGGTAACCTCCTTCACTGTCCACTACACCTCCAATTTTAGTGTAATCTCCAAACTTACTAACTACAGTTGGCTGATTTGTAATGCAGTATGACACCAACAGCATGGTTTCAGTTCCTGCATCAGCTGAGGTTACCATGAAAGACTCTCCTTCTTAACATTTTCCCTTGCCTGAGGTGTGGTGACCTCAATTTAAATCATTCTAACGAGAGAGCAGCCCTATAAAAGCACACTGACATTAAGTTGGGCATCAGTCGAGGGATGTTTAGATGCATGGTGGGATCCCATATGTGCCTATCCCTGGTCATACTCAGTGACACTATTTAAGGATAATCCCTTTCTCCCTTTCAAAGCAAAAATGATGAGAATTCTAATTTTCTCAGGAGGCTTAACAGCATTGAAATCACTTCAACAAAATATAATGGATGTTGGATTATTGAATTAATTCAAGGCAGAGTTACATAGATTATTGACAGATAAAGGGAGTTGTGAGTTCTGTGATGCTGGAGGCAACCAGATCAACCATGGCTGAAACCTGTTCTTAAATCCTATTGTTCTTTGGAAATAGATTGGTTTTGGTAATGTAGGCTTTTATTCTAACTTTCCCTGGTCTATCAGGTTTAATCCAAGGCAGTTCTAACAATGAGATATAACCAATTATTCTGTATTAAAGCAAGGTACATTCCAAAAATGCTGCAATAGATATATATCACAAGCTTACAATGCAAGTGACTTGGTTTGCATGCGTTCGGTATGCTTTCCTTTATTGGTCAGAGTATTGAGTACAGGAGTTGGGAGGTCATGTTGTGGCTGTACAGGACATTGGTTAGGCCACTTTTGGAATATTGCATGCAATTCTGGTCTCCTTCCTATTGGAAGGATGTTGTGAAACCTGAAAGGGTTCAGAAAAGATTTACAAGGATGTTGCCAGGATTGGATGATTTGAGCTATAGGGAGAGGTTGAATAGGCTGGGGTTGTTTTCCCTGGAATGTTGGAGGCTGAGGGATGATCTTATAGAGATTTATAAAATCATGAGGGGCATGGAAAGGATAAATAGACAAAATCTCTTCCTTGGAGTGGGGGAGTCCAGAACTAGATGGCATAGGTTTTGGGTGAGAGGGGAAAGATACAAAAGAGACCTAAGGGGCAACATTTTCATGCAGAGGGTGGTAAGTGTATAGAATGAGCTGCCAGAGGAAGTGGTGGAGGGTGGTACAATTGCAACATTTAGATTAGATTACTCACAGTGTGGAAACATGCCCTTCGGCCCAACAAGTCCACACCGACCCGCGAAGCTCAACCCACCCAGACCCATTCCCCTACATTTACCCCTTCACCTGACACTACGGGCAATTTAGAATGGCCAATTCACCTAACCTGCACATTTTTTGGATTGTGGGAGGAAACCGGAGCACACAGAGGAAATCCATGCAGACACGGAGAGAAAGTGCAAATTCCACACAGAGAGTTGCCTGAGGCAGGAATTGAACCCGGGTCTCTGGCGCTGTGAGGCAGCAGTGCTAACTGCTGGATGGGTGTATGAATAGGAAGGGTTTGTAGGAATATGGGCCGGGTGCTGGCAGGTGGGACTAGATCGGGTCGGCATGGATGAGTTGGACCGAAGGAACTGTTTCCGTGCTGTACATCTCTATGACATGTTTGAGGATCAGGCAAACAGGTGATCAGCCTGCTGTCTCAACATCCAGTCATTGGTCAGATGACTCCTACTAGCTATTACTTAGAGGACAATTTCTTATTCTTCTTTTCCATACATGCAGACTGTATGTACAATCTTTAACATTCCAATCTTCCACAATTAGAACATAGAACAATACAGCGCAGAACAGGCCCTTTGGCCCTCAATGTCGCGCCGACCTGTGAACTATTCTCAGCTTGTCCCCCTACCCCAACCCATCATCATCCTTGTGCTTATCCAAGGATTGTTCAAATGTCCCTAATGTGGCTGAGTTGACTATATTGGCAGGTAGGGCATTCCATGCCCTTGCCACTCTCTGAGTAAAAAAACTGCCTCTGATATCTGTCTTAAATCTATCACCCCTCAATTTGTAGTTATGCCCCCTCGTACAAGCTGACATCATCATTCTAGGAAAAAGACTTTCACTGTCTACCCTATCTAATCCTTTGATCATCTTGTACGTCTCTATCAAATCCCCTCGTAGCCTTCTTCATTCCAATGAGAACAGACCCAAGTCTCTCAGTCTTTCCTCATAAGACCTTCCCTCCAGACCAGGAAATATCCTGGTAAAGCTCCTCTGCACCTTTTCCAATGCTTCCACATCCTTCCCGAAATATGGTGACCAGAACTGTACATGATATTCCAGGTGTGGCCACACCAGTGTTTTGTATAGTTGCAGCATGATATTGTGGCTCCAGAACTCAATCCCTGTACAAATGAAACCTAACACACCATATGCCTTCTTAACAGCATTATCAACCTGGGTGACCATTGACAAACATCACAAAAGTGTAATATTTTCCAGGGTCCAGTTAATTTTTCACTCTTTAAGACAACTGCCTATTTTTTTAATTAGAGGCTTATCTCTCAGTTTGAATAAATCCTACCTCCTGCCAGCTTGTTCAGCCTGCTCACAAGCTATTTCCTCGTAGCTTTTATGTCATCCAATCAACCTATAATATTTATGCAACATATGATCCACTGTTTGTTTTGTTGACAAAAGGTACAACAAACATCTAGTGCATGCATCTGTTTTAAATGAGAACTTCAGTCAGACAGCGTCACCAGTGCAGTCCATCTCATAGTGAGTTACAGCTCTTAATTTAAACACAACCCTTCAGAAAGCATTAAGACATGGCCCAGTGATTTTCTAATGATTAGATCATCATTTGACTGATTTTTCAATAGAGCAACCTTCATATGTTTTTCTCATTTTAGCTAACTCGGCAAAGTTTCGGGTTACTACCCACAATTACAGTGGTGTAGCTCATCTCAAGGTCAAATGCTGTATGTGAAAAGTCTGTTTCAGCCTCAGATGGTTGCCAAGGAGATGGATGAAGTTGGTTGCTATGATACTGAGTTTGTGGCAATATCGGTAAAGATAAAACTGATGGAACAAAAGCAACAATGATATGAAGTTGGTTGAATGATGAAAAGCAGAGAGTAGTGATGAATGGTTGTCTTTCAGACTAAAGGATATTCATTTTGGCATCCTAGCAATCAGCATTAAATAATTGCTTTTCTGTATCTATAATAATGAACTATAGTAGTGTGCAAGCGCAAGTTCAAAATTTATGGATGACATTTGGAAGTGCTATGAAGTGTGGGAAAATAGACACAAGAGATATCCTTCAAGTGAACATAGACAGGCTGGTGGAATGGGTGAACACGTAGTAGGTGAAACTTAGTGCAGAGAAATGTGAAATGATACTTTTGGGAAAAACAACCAAGAAAGACAACATAGAATAAAGTGATAATGACTCCAAGAAAACTTTTCTCGTAGATGGAATGGCAATAGTGAACAAGGATTATAAAATGAGAACGATGGAATAATGTGAGATGGTTGACAAAGGTGAAAATGTGGATAGAATATCAGAAGTTGCACTGATGGAATTATTTGCATCAGAATGAAAATTCAGGAGGTATACAGAATTAGTTGCAGTAAAAAGATGCAAAAAAACTAAGCCACAATATACAACAACAATAGCACATATAATGCCATAAGCCTGGATCATAAAAATGCATTGACAGTAGATAACATTACAACATGACACTAAGAGCAGTAACTGGATGGGCCAAGGAGTGATTTCATTATACCAGCCACACCACCACAGTGACAGCTTTGACAGGGCAAAAGGTGGAAAGTATGGTTGGGTGGAAACATTTCCTTTAAAGGGGTGGCAGCCTCCCTCAGTCAGATTTTCATCAGGCTAGGATGTAGAGGCAATCATCCAGAATTGGTTCAAGGATGGGTAGGGCATTGTTCACAAGTGAACATACATTCTTGGGTGGGCGTGGGGTGGGGGGGGGGGGGGTGTCATGCAGAGAGGGAGGTAATAGCTGATCTGTTTGGAGAGTTCACAGGGTCAGCAGCAGGAAGGGCAATTTGAATGGGGAGGAGAATAACAAGATCAGCTTCCAGTTGGTGCGCTGGGTAGAAAACATCTTTAAAAAATTATCATTCCATTGAAGCAATTGGAATTCTGCTCATATGCCAACTGTCCTGCACAGCCATTTGGAAGATGCCAAGACAGGCACAGAGAGAAGCTGTAGACTTGTCTAAGAGGGAATCAATTAGGAGAAAGTGAGGACTGCAGATGCCGGAGATCAGACTCAAAAGTGGGGTGCTGGAAAAACAGAGTCAGTCAGGCAGCATCCAAGGAGCAGGAGAATCAATGTTTCGGGCATAAGTCCTTCATCAGGAATGAGGCTTGTGAGAGAGCGGAGAGGAGACCTTCTTCAAGGTAGGCATCCTTGGACGAGAATTCACAGTAAGTGTGCAATTTGTTACTCCAAATTCTAAGGCTGAAGCCAGGTGCCAATTCGTGGTTGCCTCCTCCTACTGCCCGCTCAACCACGATCTCACCTCTCATCACCAAACCATTATTTCCCAGACCATCCACAACCTCATCACCTTTGGGGATCTCCCATCCGCAGCCTCCAACCTCATTGTCTGGGAACCCCGCACTGCCCGATTCAACCTCCTATCCAAAATTCACAAACCTGACTGCCCCGGTCAACCCATTGTCTCAGCCTCTTCCTGCCCCACCAAACATATCTCTGCATTCCTTGACACCATCCTGACCCCTTAGTCCAGGAACTCCCACCTACATTCGGGACACCACCCACACCCTCCACCTCCACCATTACTTTCATTTCCCTGTCCCCAATACCTAATCTTCACCATGGACATCCAGTCCCTCTACACATCTATCCACCATGACAAAGGCCTCAAAGTCCCCCGTTTCTTCCTCTCATGCCGACCCAACCAGTACCCTTCCACTGACACTCTCATTTGACTGGCTGAACTGCAGACTTGTCTAAGAGGGAATCAGCTGGGAGAAAGTGAGGACTGCAGATGCTGGAGATCAGGGTCGAAGAGAGTGGTGCTGGAAAAATACAGCCAGTCAGGCCTCACCCGCAACAATTTCTCCTTCCAATCCTCCCATTTCCTCCAGACCAAAGGGATAGCAATGGACACTTGCATGGACCCCAGCTATGCCTGCCTCTTCATTGGGTACGTGGAACTGGTTTCCACCCCCAATCCAAAGATGTGCAGATTAGGTGAATTGGCCATGCCAAATTGCGCATGGTGTTCCGGGATGTGTAGGTTAGGTGCATTAGTCAGGAGTAAATGTAGAGTAATGGGTTTGGTTGGGAGGGTTGGTGTGGACTTGTTGGGCCATATGGCCTGTTTCCACACTGTAGGGATTCTAAGATTCTGCAGCTACACTGGCACCAGTCCCCACCTTTTCCTCTACATCATCAATGACTGTATCGGTGCTACCTCGTGCTCCCACAAGGAGGTTTAACAGTTCATTAACTTCACAAACACCTTCCACCCTGACCTCAAGTATACCTGGACCATGTCAGACACCTCCCTCCCCTTCCTGACCTCTCCATCTCCATTTCCGGTGACCAACTCAACACTGGCTCCTCAGATGCTGCCTGACCTGCTGTGCTTTTTCAGCACCACACTCTTCAACTAAGAGGGAATCAAGGTAAAAACAATGACTGCAGATGCTGGAAACCAGATTCTGGATCAATGGTGCTGGAAGATCACAGCAGTTCAGGCAGCATCCGAGGAGCTTCAGCAAAATCGACATTTCGGGCAAAAGCCCTTCATCAGGAATAAAGGCAGAGAGCCTGAAGAGTGGAGAGATAAGGTAGGGGAGGATGGGGGTGGGGAGAGAGTAGCATAGAGTACAATGTGTGAGTGGGGGAGGGGCAGTAGGCGTGGCGGAAGTCACTGATCATGTGGCATCGGCAATGATGTGAGGGCCGGAAGTGGCTGTGGGAGAGGCCATGATGGGTGCGGAAGTGGCATCATCAATCAGGGTGGGGGTGGTAGCTGCATCAGCCGCATGGCTAATGGTGTTTCCGAGGCCAGGGGAATCTTCTGGAATGTTTCAGGAGCGCTGGTTATGGAGGTGGGTGGATAAAAGTCTGTTGTACTTACAGTTTTTGATGTTTGAGATGGAATTGAAATACTGTTTGTTGAGAGTATGGATTTTCCTGAGGATGTAGTACAGAGTGGGTCCTTTGCAATTCTGAGAGAGTGTGGCCGTCAGCTGAGGCAGGGCAGACTGTATGCCTGGGGGGGCGTGGACCTGACCAGGTAGTCACGGAGGGAACGGTCTTTGCGGAAGGCGGAAAGGGGTGGGGAGGGAAATATATCCCTGGTAGTGGGGTCTTTTTGGAGGTGGCGGAAATGTCGGCGGATGATTTGGTTTATGCGTAGGTTTGTAGGGTGGAAGGTGAGCACCAGGGGCGTTCTGTCCTTGTTACGGTTGGAGGGGTGGGATCTGAGGGCGGAGGTGCGGGATGTGGACAAGATGCGTTGAAGGGCATCTAAGCCTAGGAGCTGCCAGAAAAGTTGAAGAAAACTGCAAGGCTGGGTTTGGAAGAGCAGACTGCTTCAGAAAAAATAAATGAAAAGAGGCACAACAACAGGGTTGAGGAGGTGGGGGAATGATGTTCCAGGAGGGCTAAACAGAAAAAGTGAATAAAAAGTGTAAATGGAAATAATGGACTCAGATCTGGAGTGGGAACTCAAATGCATACAAAAACTGAAAACTTAAGCAGCAATTATTGGAATATATAATCTAAGTGAGAAATAAATAGGAATAACGCAATAGAGTCTAGATTAACATCATAGGTTTTGACGTGGGATAATGTTGATGAAGGTAGAGTGAAGTTGTCATTAAATATGGATTTGTTATTGTCCAAGTTCAGAGATAATTATGGTAGATGAGTTGTTTCCAGGAGTTGAGGGTAGAATATCAAAAATTGCACTGATGAAAATTCAGGAGATGTACAGAATTAGTTGCAGTAGGAAGGTGGAAAAACCAAGCCACAATGTACAACGACAGTAGCACGTTATGCCATAAGCCTAGGTCACAAAATACAATGACAGTGAAAACATTTACAACTTGACACTAAGCAAACATACAAGAGTAGATTACATTACAATATGAAGTAGTCATGATTTGGAGATGCCAGTGTTGGACTGGGGTGTACAAAGTTAAAAATCACACAACACCAGGTTATAGTCCAACAGGTTTAATTGGAAGCACACTAGCTTTCGGAGCGACGCTCCTTCATCAGGTGATTGTCAATCACCTGATGAAGGAGCGTCGCTCTAAAAGCTAGTGTGCTTCCAATTAAACCTGTTGGACTATAACCTGGTGTTGTGTGATTTTTAAATATGAAGTAGGTTACAATGTACAGTGACAAGAAATTTCATTAAACTATACAGAGTATCAATTAACTGGAGATTAGGTTGCATTACAGAATGAAAGTACAAAATAAAAAATCACACACCAGGTTATAGCCCAACAGGTTTATTTGGAAGCACGAGTTTTTGGAGTGCTGCTCCTTCACCAGGTTGTTGTGGAGTATAACATCTTAGGACACAGAATTTATAGCAAAAGTTTACAGTGTGATATAACTGAAATTATGTACAGGTATTGAAAAAAACCTGCATTGTTTATTAAGTCTCATCTTTTAGAATGGGCATGTTGGTTTCAGTTCTTTCATATGTAAATTCCAGAACTTTCTTAAAGTTACATTCTCAAGTGACCTTTAACAATAGGTGCCATGTTGGCCCAGATAATGCATCGAAGGTGTGAGGTGCCCTGTCTGTGCCCCAACGTTCAGACTGATTCTAATCTAAAAAAAGGGGGTTTGCAGAATCTTACATAAATTTAAGCAGTTTTGAGCAAAATAAGATGTAGTTCTGCAAGTACAAAGTCACCCCACAAACTTATATGTGTTTGTGTGAGTGTAACAGGATAGATGTCTTTGAGGGCGCTTGTGGGAGTGTATGTATGAACGTTCGAGAGAGAGCTTGTGTATGAGAGAGGGTCTGTGTGAGCGTATGGGTCTGTAGGAGCGTGCGCGCAGTGCAGTGAGGTCACCTGTAGTTACATGAACCCAAGGTTCCGGTTGAGGCCATCCCCACGAGTAGCGAACTTGGTCCAAATCAGTATGAAAGTAGGCTGTACCATTATGGTAAATTATATTCACCTTGAGATAAATCTTAATTTTGCTTCTAATTTTATTTGGTTGAAAGAACCTTACACATCAGTTATCTTTTGTTTAACTATGTTGTGTTCCTAAAATAAGACGTGTGAAAGAAAAAGAATCCCTTTCCGTAGAAAGCCCGTAATAAGGATAGGTTGCTTTCCTGACCTGTAATTTCAATCTTAAAAACGTTTTTGCGTACTTTGAAGCTAACGGCCCAAACATCTTTTTTACAAATTCAAAGATTCACTAAATATTAGAAAATCACAGTACTATTTCAACTGAAGTCCTGCTCCGGCTTTTCGCCTCCCTCGCCCTATGCTCCCCTTTCCCAACTCACACTCAGAGCCTCTCCTACTCACTGAGCGCTCAGGTCACCACTTCCCTTTTTCTGTCTGGCCAGCTCGCTCCTCCCCTTTCGCTGCTCACCTGAACCCTCGTCATGAGTGGGAGAGGCAGCGAATAGGGCTGGCTTAAAAACTGCCCAGTAAAACAGTCGGGAGCAGAAGACGTGGTAAACCGTGAGAAAGAACGAAGCAACGAAATAGCAGTTTACTTTTTTTAAAATAGAAACAAAACCTGAGCATGCTCAGGAGTCCTGCTAAACCGGAAATGGCTGCAGCAAGATTAAAGCAATGTCCTTGATTTACTATACACCAACCCAAAAAAAAGTCATTAGAATGTGCTCTACCTAGGAGACAGTTGTGCGAAGTTTTAAATAAATTTTAAAAAACTCCTTCCAACCCCCGTTTAATTTCGCTCCCTCCCTCAGTTCTGTGTAAGAGTACTGCTGGATGTGTAAAAAAAACTGCTCCTTCCAACCCCATTTTGATTTCGCATTCTCTCCCTCACCTTTGATGCTCTATATTACCATTAAAGGTTTTTGCCCGTAAATTGATCAGTTGGAGAACGCGGGTAATTTGCTGGTGGTAGTTGATTAAAACAAAGGGTGATTTGGTGATGCGAAACAAAACGTTCAGTTGTGTAAATGCATCTCTGGATATAGAAAAGAAATGCTGGATAATAGATAATAAGGGAAAAGTCTCAGCCAATAGTTACACAATATTCCATTGCCTATTAATTACTATTATTTGCAATTATGAATTACAATGAATATTTTCCAGTGTGATTAAAATAAATGCAAAACATTCCCAACATCTATTATGTATCAGACAAACCTGCTGAATGTATTAAGTTGATTTAACTCTGGTTTCGTAGGACATGGTGAAATTTTTTTTTTCTCTTCTCCTCTCCATGTCCCAATCTATTACCTTATTTAATCACTGAAGGTGCAATACTTGTCCATTTGTATCCTTACCATCCAAGGCTCCAGACACACCTCCCAGGTGAAACATTTTATTCAATCTAGTCGACTTATTCACTAATAATGCAGTTTCCACTAAACTGGGGAGACAAAACACAGATTGGGTGATTGTGGAAAGCCTGCGTTCTGCCCATTTAAAAAAAAACTGAGCTTACAGTTGCTTTGACATTTCAACACACCACTGTGTTCCTATGCCAACTTTCTGCCTCAGACCTGCTGCAGTACTCCAGCAAAGCTCGATGCGTTTAGATACCTTACATTATTCAGGATTCAAAATCAAGTTTAACAATTTCAGAACATGAACCTTCTCCATTACCCACCCCCAACTCCTGTCATGAAAGGGTTGCTTTCAGCAAAACCAACTGATTTACAACTACTCACAATCCCCATTATCACCTACTCTTCTCTTTTCTTCCCCATCAACAATCCTTTTGTCTGCCTACCCTTTCTTGCTCATCTCCGCCCATCTGCTCGCGCCTTTTCCTCCCGACTGTCCCATTGCTAGCGTAAATACCATCTTTTGCTGGGGGCTTTTAGTTGTGAAGAAAGGTCATTAGACTTGAAATATTAACAATTTTTTCCACCACAGATACTGCCACACCCACCGAGTTTCTTTAGTAATCTGTTTTTGTTTTTCTGTTGGAAATTAAATCCAGTCTGAAACTGTCCTTCAGGATACATCTCAAACCTATTTTCTTTACAGCAGTGAGAGTTAAAATATATTCACCGTTAGAATCCCATTGTATCGTCCCTTTAATCCTTTAATTTATTTAACAGCCCTCACATTGTTAATGTTCGTTCAAATAGGGCTTGACTTTTCCCTGATCAACCAGAACGACTGCACCTTCTATCACAACCACTGGTGTGGATTGTACCCTGAAGATTGTTTTGTTTGTTGTTTAGGTAGGAGTAGAGTGTAATGTCCTCATCTTCGATTTGGGTGGTGGAACCTTTGACGTGTCAATTCTTACAATAGAGGATGGTGTCTTCGAGGTCAAATCCACAGCTGGTGACACACACCTCGGTGGTGAGGATTTTGATAACCGTATGGTGAACCACTTTATTGAAGAGTTCAAGCGCAAATACAAGAAGGATATCAGTGGGAACAAGCGAGCTGTGCGTCGCCTTCATACTGCCTGTGAAAGGGCAAAACGAACTCTGTCCTCCAGCTCGCAGGCCAGCCTGGAGATTGACTCCCTGTTTGAAGGTATAGACTTCTACACTTCCATCACCCGGGCACGGTTTGAGGAGCTGAATTCCGATCTCTTCCGAGGAACCCTGGAGCCCGTGGAAAAAGCTCTAAGAGATGCCAAAATGGACAAGAGCCAGATTCACGAGATTGTACTTGTGGGGGGATCTACTAGAATTCCAAAGATACAGAAACTTTTGCAGGACCTATTTAGTGGGAAGGAGTTGAATAAAAGCATCAATCCTGATGAGGCAGTAGCTTATGGGGCAGCTGTACAAGCAGCCATTCTGAGTGGAGATGTCTCGGAAACAGTGCAGGACTTGCTCCTTCTGGATGTTACACCCCTATCATTGGGTATTGAAACAGCTGGGGGAGTGATGACGACCCTCATCAAGAGAAACACAACTATTCCCACAAAGCAGACCCAAATCTTCACCACATACTCAGACAACCAACCTGGTGTCCTGGTCCAAGTGTTTGAGGGTGAGCGAGCCATGACCAAAGACAACAACCTGCTAGGCAAGTTTGAGTTGACAGGAATCCCACCTGCACCCCGAGGTGTCCCTCAGATAGAGGTCACTTTTGACATTGATGCCAATGGAATATTGAATGTCTCTGCTGTGGACAAAAGTACTGGTAAGGAGAATAAGATCACCATCACAAATGACAAAGGGCGTCTGAGCAAAGAGGACATTGATCGCATGGTGAATGAGGCAGAACGTTACAAAGCAGATGATGAAGCACAACGACTGCGGATAACTGCCAAGAACACCCTCGAATCTTACGCATACAATGTGAAATCCACAGTGGAATATGATAACATAAAGGTAGGAATCAATACTGTGATATCAAATAGCATACCTCAAGGAAATAGGCAGATTGATTATGGGAAAAAAAATCTAGTGTGTCATTAATGTAGCTATCAATATATAAAGAGTGTTATAATGTGCTGTTCAAAATATGCATTTTAACTGACTGCAAATCACTAGTGTTTCCATAAATTCTCAAGGGTTGTAGATTCTTGGAAATAAAAAAACTAATACATTTAACACAAGTGAATCTGTCTGCTTGAGCAAGCAGGAGTGTAAAGCACTTAACTATGCACAGTTTATCACATCATGGAAAAGTGTTGTATAAATCACAGTAGGGAGTCGAAGAGCAGAAAACCAAGCCAAGGCATCTGAGGATTAATGATCTGATTCTGTACATAGCATTTGAATTCTGACAGATTTGAGATGATTAAACAAAAGGATTTCCCAAGGGACTTGTGACAGTACCATTGAATGTGTAAAGTGCTTAATTAGATCATTTCCACCATGCTGTTTTGGAACAAATATATAAACAAACAATGTAAGTGTTGTCTCCTGAGTAAATTGAAAATGTTTTATGGAATTATTTCAGATACAATAGTGCTGACCAACAGTCCTCCATGTCTCCTTTTCTTGGCAAGTTTTTGTTCTTTCTTCTCTAGTACACACATGATTCTTGCTCAGATACAATTCCACGGGGCCAAAGTGACTTATATAATGTGCTGAAATGGTCACTATTTTCATGTAGTCACCATTTTCAGCAGGGTTTATAAACATGGGGTGATCAAACATAATAAGTACTCAATAAACAAAGACACACTCATATCACCACACGTGCATACATGCACACTCACAAATACATTTATATGTACTTACACTAACGCATTCACATGCTTACATGCACAATTATATGCACATGCTCACATTCACAACTTACCATATACACTCAGAGGCAACCAAACATGTACATGCTTATGCCCACACAACCATCTGCTTCCAGACTTCAAAAGAATATGCACAATATGCACATGCAGGTACATACATATATAGATAGACAAAGAACAGGAAGGATGCACACATGGGTTTGAATGCCACCAAGGCAGAGAATGGAATTTAAATTCAGTAAAACTCTGCAGTTAAGGGTCTAATGATGACCATGAAATTATTGTTGATTGTTGGAAAAACCTATTTGGTTCACTAATATCCTTCAGGGAAGGAAACTACCATCTTTACCTGGACTGGCCTACATCTGACTCCAGACCCACAGCAATGTGGTAGAATCTTGACTGCCCTCTGGGCAATTCAGGATGGGTAATAAATGATGTCATAGCCAGTGATGTCTATATATTAGATTATATATATTATATTATATATTACTTACATTGTGGAAACAGGCCCTTCGGCCAACAAGTCCACACCAACCCGCTGAAGCGCACCCACCCAGACGCATTCCCCTACATTTACCCCTGCACCTAACACTACAGGCAATTTAGCATGGCCAATTCACCTAACCTGCACATTTTTGGACTGTGGGAGGAAACCGGAGCACCCGGAGGAAACCCACGCAGACACGGGGAGAATGTGCAAACTCCACACAGTCAGTCGCCTGAGGCGGGAATTGAAGCCGGGTTTCTGGTGCTGTGAGGCAGCAGTGCTAACCATACTGTAGGTGGCACAGGTGGGCTATATGCCGTGAATGAATAAGAAAAAAATGAGTGACACTAAACTGAGAGATGTGGAGGTGAGAGAATACATTTCACTTGCATTTACAGCACTTTTAATAATCGAATATAGCTTGATATCAAGTCTTCCCTTTTGCAACTTGGAAGCTATTTTATTATTTATTTTATTTTCTTGAATTTTCAAATTCTGATCACATTGCTGCTTCAATTTGGACCCTTCATTTTAGCCTCTTTGTAATGAAAAAATAACAAGTATGCTTCTTTGATTACTACTTCACATAAGAAATAACAATGAGAATAGTAGTTGACTCCAGGAAAGAAGTGTATTGTTGAATTGGGTAGACAAGTGGCATTTAAAATTAACATTGAAAGGTGTGAGATTATTTATTGTGGTAAGAAAAATAAACAGAAGGAATACAACTAAACACTACAACACTGAAGGGGATGCATAAACAGAAAGAACTTCGGATATATGTCCACAAATCTTTGAAGATGGCAGACAAATTAAAAAAGACATGCATATTCCTTGGTTTTATAGAGGCATGGAAGATCAGCTCAACCTTTATTCAACACTGGCTGGGTCCCAGCTGGAATTTTGTCATTACTGTTGGACATCATATTTCAAGGATAACTAGACATCAGAGAGATTATAGACAAGATTTACTAGAATTATACTAGGGTTGAAAGATTTCAGTTACACGGAAAGATTAAAAGATTACAGAAACCAAATCTTTTCCATAAATAAGATTAAGAAAGACTTGATAGAAGAGTTCCAAACAAGAAGATTTTTGATACAGTCACCACCAATGGCGGTAGTGGTGTTGGGGTGGGGGTTGGCGCAGGGGCAGGGGGGGGGGTGGGAAGGGAGGGAGCAGGGAGGTGGTCAGTCATCAGAGGTTTCAGTTTTAGAGTCACAGACCCAGCAATGGTATGAAGAAAACATAGACATCAATAATTCAATAAATGTGCTCTTGCAGCTATGCGACGTAAACCTCAGTATCTATGAAAACGATTTAACTCCACTCTATTGCCTGCTTAATGGTCTGAGATTCATATCTTAATTTGATCTTTTCAGGGTAAACTGAGTGAAGATGACAAACAGAAAGTTTTGAACAAGATAAAGGAGACCCTTGATTGGCTAGATCGAAACCAAATGGCTGAAAAAGAAGAGTTTGAGTTTCATCAGAAGGAGCTGGAGAAGGTGTGTAATCCTGTTATGGCTCAGCTCTACCAGAGTGGTGCTGCCCCTGGTCCAGGGGGATTTCCTCCAGGAGAAGCAAGCAGCCCAGGATCTGCTGGACCAACTATAGAGGAAGTGGACTAAAGATAACAGAAAAATAAATGAAACAACAATTATTCTCCACCAGCGATAATATACTAAAATAACATTTGTTTTCTTCAGACACATGGTTATTCTCTTAAGTTCAGGTTTATTCTTTAACTATTAAATTAGCCATAATGTAAACAGAAGACAGCGTGTGATCCAAACTAGAACATGGTAGGTTACAGTTAGGCACAGAGCATCAGACTCAATACGCAAAAATAATTCTTCGACAATATATGTTTTGATATAAATAATTGTATTTTTCACTATTACACCAAGCTGGAAATTAACTGCTTGTTTGTGTCAATAAGATATTTTAGCAACAGGTGATACAAACAGGTTGCATAACTGTCAAATATGCGACTGAAAAATATGAACATTAAAGTGCATGATTGATGTATCATACTTTGGTCTGAGCTGGCTTCTGTTCCATTTACAATGTAGCACCATGATCAGTGACGACTTTGTATGATTTGGCTTGGTTGCCTATTTTTAGAAACCTTTGCTCAAATTGAAGTATCTGCATTTGTTTTTCTAAATTGCACTCTGTTTAGTGTGCAGTTATCTACCAGCTTGCTTTTCATGCATCTCTTTCATTATCCTCTGTTTTCGAAAAAGTATAATCTGTGTCTCCTGTATCTTGAGCATAAGTTGTGCTGGGGAGGAGGAACCTTTCTGATTGGTGTTGTGCAAATATATAACAATGCAATTCGAAAATCTTGCCTTGTTGCTCAGCATTTAGATGATCGTTTTGGTAGCAGGAACCTTATGTTCTGCAAATCATCTAAGTGTGAATTGTAAGATGACAATGTGGTCACTCTCAACTTAATATACATACCTTTAAATGGCTCCCAGTAAATTGTAGTCTGTTGTCAGACACCACCCATTCTGGGATATTATGCATCGATTAAGTCTTTGAACAATAGAAAATTTGGAGACGTAATCTGTCACAAGGATGTCACATATAGATTTGTTGCTACATCATGTCAATATAGAAGGTTGGTACATTTGGCATGCCTCAAATGTGTTCATGAGTTTTTGAATATCCTGATCCATCCCTGGCCAGTATGCAGATTTACATTGCTAGCCATCTTGTGTGGTCTATACTCATGTGTCCTTGGTGCAACACAGACATTACATTCTGACATAATGTTATTGGTATTTGCCTTGAAGATGATTTATCTCTGTTTGACTAAAATAAACAAGTCTTTTTGGGTACTTCTTTAATACTGTCAGGTATTAATGAATAGTATTATTCTTTATCCTGAATAATAGTCTTTTGCAACTCTTGCAGTTGCTTATCTTCAGCAGCTGCTGATTGCAACTCTCACAATGGTTCTTGCAAAAGTGTAACAGATCAGCATTGAGAATGGTTTCAATTTCAATTGATTCAATTACATCCTTTGTGGACTGTAGTGCCACAGTGGGTGTGGTTTTCTATATCATAATTTGTGGCTATACCAATCTTTGTGCACACTAGTAGTCTTGCCACTGGCAGATCATTAGTATCTAGCAGGTAGAAGGTTTTCAGAAGCCAAGATGATCTTGCTATTGGCACTGTACTGTGAGTAAGCTAATGCATGGAATTGGTGATTCATTAAACAGTCAGATGATTTCTTGTAGATTGCATCATGGCATGCCATTTATTAGGTACATGTATTTTAGGATGCATAATGGTATTCTGTTGACTCTAGTTATAGAGTCATGGAATCTTAGAGATGTACAGCAGGGAAACCCTTCGGTCCAACTCATCCATGTCGACTAGGTATCCCAACCCAATCTCGTCCCACCTGCCAACACCCGGCCCATATCCCTCTAAACACTTCCTATTCATATACCCATCCAGATGCCTTTTAAATTAATGCAATTGTATTAGCCTCCACCACTTCTTCTTGCAGCTCATTCCATATACATACCACTGTCTCGTGAAAATGTTGCCCGTTAGATCTCTTTTATATCTTTCCCCTCACCCTAAACCTATGCCCTCTAGTTCTGGTCTGCCCTACCCCAGGGAAGAGACTTTGTCTATTTAACCTACCTATGCCCCTCATAATTTTATAAACCTCTATAAGGTCTCCTCTCAGCCTCCTACACTCCAGGGAAAACAGCCGCAACGTATTTAACCAGTTCCTGTGTTGATTTTAGTTTTTAGGTATGCCTGTTCAGAATAT
The DNA here is from genome assembly GCF_004010195.1 of Chiloscyllium plagiosum. Lineage (NCBI taxonomy): Eukaryota > Metazoa > Chordata > Chondrichthyes > Orectolobiformes > Hemiscylliidae > Chiloscyllium > Chiloscyllium plagiosum. The sequence goes on from NC_057736.1 coordinate 14,921,265, forward strand.
ATAATGTTAATGGCTGTAAATGTATATGATTGCCTTATACTGTTGATAGATGGGACTAGATTGGGTTGGGATATCTGGTCGCCATGGACGAGTTGGACCGAAGGGTCTGGTTCTGTGCTGTACATCTCTATGACTCTATGATGTGTGAGATTAACAGTATGTAAAGCTTGATCATCTTGAAAAATTTGCCTTTTGCTTTGTTTACTCTGAACCTCATGGAATGTATTTACATCTGTGCCTCTTTTCTTTTACCTTGCCATCTTTGCAGTCTTGTATTGTCTTGTTGGTCACCTCTGTTTTGTTCTGGGCTGTCACTTTGCTTTTGAAACCAGATTTCTCAGATAAGTGAAAAATGCCCCTTGCTGAGATAGGCTTTACAGATAAGAAGATCACAGTTTAGGTGTGCAACAAACCTTGTCTGCTACAGATCTTGATTTTTTTGGGTGTACGTTGCTGACCATAGCAATAGTGTTAACTGCACACAGAGCATCTAACTGTTGTTGGCTTTGCTATGATGTCTCCATACTTGCATCTGTCCTCAAATAATATGTCAGTTATATGGCTATGTTTTTGCCCAGAAGATCTTTCCTGAATTACTAATTCACTGAGCCTCTTTGAGAATTCTGCTTTGAAAAAGTCACATTCATGCATTTGCTGCAGCACTTGCTAATAAACTGGTCAATAGGCTCTTGGGGTTGACCGTGTATGACATAAATTGGAACTTGTCGATCCTGAAGTTAATCTTCCCTTGGGGTGTTTTGCATGATTTGCAATAATTCTGTGAAACTCTACCTTGCCAAGGGCATGCAAGATCTTTGGATTTGTCAGGATCATCTGTCACATGATCTGTAAAATAGAACTGCATTAAAAAAAATTAATTCAATAAAGATTTCATTGGACGCCCACTATATAATTATGTTTGTCTTCCATTTTTCATGGAAGGTCATTGCTTAGTTTTAAAAATAGGGTGTATTGTTTCTGCAGTTCTTTTATTTGTTTTGCTTTTCTTTTCTTTTTTCCCTCTTTTGCTTCTGTTTCCCATTGTTTCTTATTGTTGTTGCTTCTTTCCTGGTCTTGGGTCCCTTTAAGAATGTTGAGCTAAGAACTACAGCTATTTGAAGAAGCAAAATTGTGAAATGAACTGTCTTGTGTCAAATGAACCTTTGCACACAGGTAAGCCTTCTTAATGTAGAAAATAATTTTTCTTTAATTCTGAATTTTCTTTCAGGAAAGTTCTGTAGCTATGCTGACAGGAGTTTTTGCCATTTAAAAAATCAGAAGTGCACATACTTGTTTTTTTTTAAAGAAAAGAAACTGTGTCTTTTATCTTGAAAGACCTTAGAGTTAATTTCTTTCAGAATAAAATATATTTTCTGGATGGTCAATGCATAGTTACAGATCTGTATTCACAGGAGTCAATTTCAAACTGTTGTGATTGATCTTTAATTTGGTTTACAAGTATCTCTCATTGAGACTGTTGACTCTTTTTGTAGAAAGCCAATGCTGCTAACCATGAAGTGCAGTTTGCTTGAGCAGGTTATCCTTACTTGATGAGGAAATGCTTACAAGAAACTGGACCTGGTAGTGTGACAATGAAAGATCCTTCAGATTTTCTTTTAAAGCATTCTAACATATACATATATTACATTAATAAGTACCTCATTGTCTGGAGTAACATTAGGCTTGGTTACAACCAGTAGTATATGTCTATTAGTGTTTCTTGTTTCAATTGACCAGGGTTAAGATGGGAGTCTGTAGTCTTTATATGCACAGATCACATGCAATGATGATCTATAAGCATGACTGTTTAAAAATCTATTAACTCTCAGATGTAACACAATAGGACAAAATAACACAAAGAAAAGGCACAGTGGTCAGTGGTTAGCACTGCTGCCTCACAGAGCCAGGAACCTGGGTTCGATTCCAGCCTCGGATAACTGTCTGTGTGGAATTTGCACATTCTCCCCATGTCTGCGTGGGTTTCCTCTGGGTGCTCCAGCTTCCTCCAACAGTCAAAAAATGTGCAGGTTAGATGAATTGGCCATGCTAAATTGCCCATAGTATTCAGGGATGTGTAGTTTAGCTGCATTAGTCAGGGAAATGTAAAGTAATAGGGTAGGGGGTGGGATACTCTTCAGAGGGTCACTGTGGACCTGTTGGGCCAAATGGCCTGTTTCCACACTGTAGGGATTCTTCTTCTACTATGAAAGGAAAGACAGAGGTTCCAAATCAGGCCTGCATATTGAACTAGATCAGTTTACAGATTGGAGAAACTCTTGGGTCTCTTGTTCAAGACTATTTTGTACATGGGAAATCATGTCTCACTAACCTGATTAACCTTTTTTTGAAGAAGTAATGAACAGGATTGATGAGGGCAGAGCAGTGAATGTGATCTATATGGACTTCTGTAAAGTGTTCAACAAGGTTCCTCATGGTAGATTGGTTAGCAAGGTTAGATCACATGAAATACAGGGAGAAATAGCTATTTGGATACAGAACTGGCTCAAAGATAGAAGACAGAGGGTGGTGGTGGAGGCTTTTCAGACTGGAGGCCTGTGACCAGCAGTGTGCCACGAGGATTGGTACTAGGTCCACTACTTTTCGTCATTTTTATAAATGATATGGATGCGAACATAGCAGATATGATTGACAAGTTTGCAGATGACACTAAAAGTGGAGGTGTAGTGGATAGCAAAGAAGTTTACCTCAGAATACAATGGGATCTTGATCAGATGGGCCAATGGACTGAGGAGAGACAGATGGAGTTTAATTTAGATAAATGTGAGATGCTGAATTTTGGATAGACAAATCAGGGCAGGACGTATACCTTTAATGGTAAGGTCCTGGGAGTGTTGCTGAACAAAGAGACCTTGGAGTGCAGGCTCCTAGCTCCTTAAAAGTGGAGTTGCAGATAGATAGGATAGTGAAGAAGGCATTTGGTATGCTTGCTTTTATTGGTCAGAACATTGAGTATCGGAGTTGGGAGGTCGTGTCGTGGCTGTTAAGGACATTGGTTCAGTCACTTTTGGAGTATTGTGTGCAATGTTGGTCTCTTTCCGAACAGAAGGATATTGTGAAACTTGAAAAGGTTCAGAAAAGAGTTTAAAGGATGTTGCCAGGCTTGGAGGGTTTTAGCTATAGGGGGAGGCTGAATATGCTGGCACTATTTTCTCTGGAGCATCAAAGGCTTGAGGGGTGAGCTTACAGAGGATTATAAAATCAGGAGGGGCACGGATAGGGGTATGGAGATCCAAATCTAGAGGGCATAGGTTTAAAGTGAGAGGTGAAAAATATAGAAGGGAACCTAACGGACATTTTCACTCAGAGGTAGGTGCTCACATAGAACAAGCCGCCAGAGGAAGTGGTAGAGGATGGTACAATTACAATATTCATAAGGCATCTGGATGGATATATGAATAGGAAGGGTTTAGAGGGATATGGGCCCAATGCTGGCAAATATAACTAAATATATTGTTGGCATGGACAAGTTGGACTGAAAGGTCTGTTTCCATGATGACTATAATAGTTTTTAAGTTGTTGATTGAGGAATAAACACTGACCAGGGCACTGGGGAGAATTCCAGTTCTTCTTTGAAATTGTGGATGTAGGTTTGCTCGCTGAGCTGGGAGGTTCATTTCCAGACATTTCGTTACCCTACTAGGTAACCTCTTCAGTGGGCCTCAGGCGAAGCAGTGTACATGATTCTTCTTTCTACTTATATGTTTGGGTTTCTTTGGGTTGGTGATGTCATTTCCTGTGGTGATGTCATTTCCTGTTCTTTTTCTCAGGGGGTGGTAGATGGGGTCTAACTCGACGTGTTTATTGATAGAGTTCAGGTTGGAATGCCATGCTTCTAGGAATTTTCTTGCATGTCTCTGTTTTGCTTGTCCTAAGATGGATGTGTTGTCCCAGTCGAAGTGGTGTCCTTCCTTATGTAAGGTTACGAGTGAGAGAGGGTCATGTCGTTTTGTGGCTAGTTGGTGGCTAGTTGGTGTTCATGTATCCTGGTGGCTAGTTTTCTGTCTGTTTGTCCAATGCAGTGTTTGTTACTGTTCTTGCATGGTTGCAGTCTTTTATCTTCATCTGAGCAGATGGGTACAGCCTTGGTTTATTGTTTCACTCTGAATACTCCTGACAATGCAAACATCCCTTGTTATTGCACTGAAATGTGTTCTGGATTATATACTGAATTGCAGGATTGGTATTTGATCATCTGACCTTTTGATTCATGGCCATGAGTGATCTCAAAATCAATAAAATTTGTGAAACAATGAGGTCAAGCATTTATAGCTTTATAAACCTATACTTAAGAAATGACATTTACTACTAAACCTGATAGTTGGAATTTAAATGTGTTACAGTGTTTAGTTCAGTATTCAGATTAACCAAACCACTACAAATCTAAATGCTCATGTTTTACATTGGTTTTGAATTATTTGTTGCTTGTCAAAATGTCCATAGCAACACAGCATCACAGATCTGATTGCATCCTGTTTAGGAGTCTAGTTTTAACATTTTAAACAGCATGGTAACTAAGTTCAGTTATGTAAGTGGCACAATTCAGGTTTATCTTGATTCCTTAAGGGAAGGCAATGCCTCAGGCCGGTGCAGCCAGTGTGGTGCTCATTATGCATATGAACACGTGAACCATTACATTTCCTGCCTGTTCCTGAATATGTGGAAATATTGCTATCTGGACATCAGATGGCCCAACAGGCTGATGTGACACATCAAAACCCCTCTTATTTTCTTACTTAAAACACCTGTGTCAACTAATGAAAACCGATCATCTTTGTCTACTTTTTCTAAAGATATTATAATCTTGGAATTATTATCTCACACTTCCTTAATGAACTGACATGTGAATCATCCTTTACTCCATTCTGCTTGGAATCCATTCAGGTCCATGAATCACTATGTGCTGATTTCAAACCTATCCTTCCCTCCAAATACAGTAGTGTCTGCACTATAGCTGCAAACATCAGATCAAATGGCAGACCCATTTCTTTCTTTCGGGCTCCTTGAGCTGCTATGGCTGTGAGGATAGCAGTAAGAATCACAGAGTATCTACAGCGTGTAAGCAGACCATTCTACCTATCGAGTCTACACTGACCCTCTGAAGACCACCCCACCCAGACCCACGCCCCTACTCTATCCCTGTAACCTTGCATTTCCCATGGCTAATGCACTTAACCTACACACCTTTGGACTGTCGGAGGAAACCAGAGCACCTGGTGGAAACACATACACAGATATGGGGAGTATGTACAAACTACACAGTCATCTGATGGTGGAATAAAACGTGGTCTCTGGTGCTGTGAGGCAGCAATGCTAACCACTGAGCCACCATGAATACAAGCAAATGGCAAAAAGCATTTATTTTCAGAGTGTCATCAGCCCAGTGACAGATTACATCAGCATGCATGAAATATGGAATCTGACAAACACACAAAAAGGGAGGAGAAAAAGCTCCTGAGTGAAAATAATTCATGCTATATTGAGGATAGCTGGGATTAGCAAAACTCATGAGTTACTATGGGATTTGCTTGCATTTCAGGAACGAGTAGAATTTCAATATTGTCTCCCTAAATTGACTTCAGATATTTTTGCCACTTTACCAGAAAATTGCACAAATGCAGGACATAGGGATGATGGCTATGTTTAAAAGCCTGTCCAATTCTGAACGGACAGGCTTTGATGAGACAAATGGTCTTTTCCCATCATTCTTTTCTATTTGCAGGCCTGTAAATTATATAAATTTGGCTTATCGTACTTGAAGCTAATGGATAATGGGTGAACAGTGTAAAATTGAAATTGATTTCAATAAAGTTTTCAATGGTAAGAAAATTGGCTGCTGTGGAAATGACAAGTACAGGTTCACTCAGGTTATCTCTTGCATGCGGGTGTTTCAATCACAACCATGTCCATCTGGGAAGATAGTTGCAGTAAAGAGAAGCTAATTGCTGCCCCAAGGAGGAGAACAGGAAAGAGGAGAAAAGATTTTTAAAAATACATGATACAACATACTAGAGATTTTTAAACATTCCTTGCGAGTATTACACTTTGTTTTCACATGCATGAAACTTCCACTCAAGTCCTCACACTGCACATTAAGTTCCTGCAATTTGTGTGAAGATGGTGTTATTATTTAAAGAGCACAATTGTGCTGTATTTTTAAAGGTTTATATAAGCTACATGTGGCTTCTTTTCTTGAACTCACATCTTATCGTACCAATTACTCTTTATGCCTAAAGACTTTTTTCCTCCAAAGTCCATTGGATAACCTAATTAAAACAAAATGCTGGAGATACTCAGATAAAATGAGGTTTGAAAAGTACAAAGGCAGATTAGAGTTTAAGGGAAATTCCCTTCACCATAATGTTGATGAATTCTTGAAACATTAACCTCTCTTTTCAGATGCTGAAGAACAAAGTATGCATTTTCAGAATTTTCTACTTCTGATCTCTGAATTCCAGAATTTGCAGGTTTTCTCTTTACATCTGGTATAGGACATTTTACTTAGACAATTTTAAGGAAAAAGAGATCTTTAATTTTGAAATCTAACTGTCACTGTATTTTACTTGTGTAAATTACCAAAAAATTAATTTTAAATAAAGATCAATGAAAATTTGTAACTGCACTTAACTACCAAAATGAAAAAGGTTCCTTGATCCCAAAATTTCAAAGATTAGAACTCTCATTGACATACTCTTGGTTTGGCTTGCTCAACACTACACAAGAAGTACACTTGCCATTTGAAATATGAGGAGTAATAAATCATTATATTAAGAGAAAGTGAAATCCTAAAGAAGGTATAATTAGTATAGATTTTGGAAGGTTTATTACTATTCTCCAGGAAAGTGCATGACAAAGGATGGAGAATCAATGTTAAATCAGAACAAAAGCTAGAATGAAATGAGAAATACTAAGGTTCTACAGACCATGTGCTTTCTGCTGTATTGAGGATTTTATAAAATGCCTGATAAATTTTTTATATGTGTCTTTAGTGAGCATGCTGTCTTGTATTAAAAAATGTTTTTATTTAATGGTGTCACGTGAAAATGAGATTGTAATGCAGAACATGGGATACTTTCTTTGTTCTTGTTTTCTTTCCTTCCCTTTTCTTTCCCATCATTACATTCCCTTTACCACGCTGTTCTTCCTCTTGTTCATCAGATCCTCTTCCTTTTGACCCTTAGCTCATCCTTTTCCTTCCTCTCAGTTCCCTGCCCCATCCTTTCCTCCCTCTTAGTCAGGAAACAATTGTACGTTTGTTTAGATCTGAAAACATTGCAACCATAAATAACTGTCCTGGGCTGCCTCCACCACTTCCCACTCTGCCAAGGACATGCAAGTCCTGGGCCTCCTCCACCGTCAAACTCTAACCACCCGACTTTGGAAGAAGAATGCCTCATCTCCTGCTTTGGGACCCTCCAACCAAACAGGATCAATGTGAATTTCACCAGTTTCCTCATTTTACCTTCCCCAACCTTATCCCAGATCCAACTTTCCAACTTGGCACTGCCCTCTTGAACTGTCCTATCTGTCCATCTTCCCTCCCACCTATTCGCTCCACCTTCCTCTCCGACCAATCACCTTCATCCCACCTTCATCTACTTATCGCATTGCCAGCAATCTTCTCTCAATAGGCAGTAGACAATAGACAATAGGTGCAGGAGTAGACTATTTGGCCCTTCGAGCCAGCACCACCATTCATTATGATCATGGCTGATCATCCACAATCAGTATCCTGTTCTTCCCTTATCTCTATAACCCTTGATTCCACTTTCTTTAAGAGCTCTATCCATCTCTTTCTTGAAAGTATCCACAGGCTTGGCCTCCACTGCCTTCTAGGCCAGAGAATTCCTTATATCCACCACTCTCTGGGTGAAGATGTTTCTCCTCAACTCTGTTCTAAATGGATGACCCCTTATTTTTAAACTGTGTCCTCTGGTTCTGGACTCACCCATCAGCAGAAACATACTTCCTGCCTCCAGAGTGTCCAATCCTTTAATAATCTTATTCATCTCAGTCACATCCACTCTCATCCTTCTAAACTCAAGTGTATACAAGCCCAGTTGCTCCAATCTTTCAACATATGATAGTCCCGCCATTCCGGGAATTGACCTTGTGAACCTACGCTGCACCCCCTCAATAGCCAGAATGGCCTACCTCAAATTTGGAGACCAAAACTGCACACAATACTCCAGGTGTGATCTCACAGCTGCAGAAGGACCTCTTTGCTCCTACACTCAATTCCTCTTGTTATAAAGGCCAGCATGGCATTAGCTTTCTTCACTGCCTGCTGTTCCTGCATGCTTGCTTTCATTGACTGATGTAAAAGAACACCTAGATCTTGTTGTACTTCCCCTTTACTTAACCTGACTCCATTTAGATAGTAATCTGCCTACCTGTTCTTGCCACTAAAGTGGATAACCACACATTTATCCACATTAAACTGCATCTGCCATGCATCTGTCCACTCACCTAGCCTGTCCAAGTCACCCTGTATTCTCATAACATCCTCCTCACATTTCACCCTGCCATCCAGCTTCGTGTCATCTCCAAATTTGCTAATATTACTTTTAATGCCTTCATCTATATCATTAATGTATATTGTAAACAGCTGCGGTCCCAGCACCGCATCTTGTGGTACCCCACTGGTCACCACCTGCCATTCCGAAAGGGACCCGTTTATCACTACCGTTTGCTTCCTGTCAGCAAATCAATTTTCAATCCAAGGCAGTATTTTGCCCCTAATACCATGTACCCTAAAATTGCTCAGTAATCTCCTATGTGGGACTTTATCAAAGGCTTTCTGAAAGTCCAGGTACACTGCATCCATTGGCTCTCCCTTGTCTATCTTCATAGTTACATCCTCAAAAAATTCCAGAAGGTTAGTCGAGCACGATTTCCCCTTCGTAAATTCATGCTGACTCAGACCTATCCTGTTACTGTTGTAATTTCATCTTTTATAATTGACTCCAGCATCTTACCCACCACGAACATGAGACTAACTGGTCTATATTCCCTGTTTTCTCTCTCCCTCCTTTCTTGAAAATTGGGACATTAGCCACCCTCCAATCTACAGGAACTGATTCTGAATCTATAGAACATTGGAAAATGATCACCAATGTGTCCATGATTTCTTGATCCACCTCCTTAAATACCCTGGGATGCAGACCATCAGGTCCCAGGGACGTATCAGCCTCCCCAGCCCTACCTCCCCCTCCCATTTATCTCTCAGCCCTCTTGGGCTACTCCCTCATTTCTGATGAAGAGCTTATGCTCAAAATGTCGACTGTCCTGTCCCTTGGATGCTGTCTGACCAGGAGTGCTTTTCCAGCATCACACTCGTTGACTTTGATCTCCAGCATCTTTAGTCCTCACGTTCTCCCAGTTAACAATACATAACTGTCCGCATAGCTATCTTAATAAACAATTAGCACAATTGACTAATAAGACCATAAGACCATAAGACATAGGAGTGGAAGTAAGGCCATTCGGCCCATCGAGTCCACTCCGCCATTCAATCATGGCTGATGGGCATTTCAACTCCACTTCTTGTGACATCAAGAATTTATCAATCTAAATGGAGACAAAGAAGCTTAAACAGTTTAATTTAATTGACCATTTTATAAACTTTAACTACAAAACCTGCATTATTCAATGAAATAAATAAAAATTGAGTGTAAATAAGCAAACCATTTAGAAAAATCCCATGTTCCAACATTTCACAAACCAGTAGTTTATGGAATGTCTTAATAACAGGACTCCATCAAATAACTTGATCAGTTCAGGATCAGAAGGAACTTTACAGACAAGTCAGAAGCAAGTGGAAGATTCAATTGTAAAAGAACCTGTAGAATTCACAGTGGAATCATGGATGGAAGCAGAATGGCAGCATTAAATTGGTTTGATTCTCTTGTTGCCCCAATTTGATATTTGAAATATGCAATTTGAATGGATAAAATGAAATGCAGTCTGATTCATTCATGATGGGAGTTGGAGCAGAGCAACATGATGAGTGTCCTCTGCCCTCTTCATTGAACCATGTTTGATCCCCTGGCTTGATTGTCATGGTACTGTAAGGACATGCTGGACCATGACGTGGCAGATTGTGTTCGAATACGTAGCTACTGCTGTTCATAACCCCTAAGGTGTTGTGGATACCCAAGCTACTGAGTTAGTAGATCTTTTAAAATCTATCCTATTTAGCATCACAGTAGTAGCACTTAACAGAATGGACGGCAACCTCGATATACAGATGAGACCTTGTTTCCACAAGGACTGTCTGGTGATCACTCCAATCAATATTGTCATAAATAGATGCATCTGCACCAGGCAGATCAGTGAGAATGAGGCCAAGTGTGTTTTTACACTTTTTCGGTCCCTTAAGGTCTGTGCAGATCTAGTCTAGCAGCTATGTCATTTAGGATTGACCAGTTCAATCAGTAATACAGAGTCGTTTTTAATGATGGACACTGAATTGCTCAATCCAGAGTATATTTTTTGCCCTTGCCTCCGTCAGTGCTTCCTCAAAGTGGAAGAATACTGAATAATCAGATTAGTTGCGGAGGTACATAATAATCAGCAGGAAGTTTCCTTGCCCATGTTTAACCTATTGCCATGAGACTCCATCCCACCTGAGGTCAATGTTAAAGTCACCCAGGGCAACTCTCTACTGACTGTATACCACTGTACTGTCACCTATGCTGGATCTGTCCTACCAGTGGGAATGAACTACTCACAGTTGGTGATCGTGTATTTGGGACATTATAAGGTACCATGCCATGAGTAAGTTAGGTTGTTGCTTGGCTGGTCTGTGAGAAAGCTCTTTCTATTTTGGGACACGTGCCTCCAGATGTTGGTAAAGAGAGTCTTACAGGGCTGACGGGGCTGAGATTGCCATTATTATTTCTGGTGCCTTGGTCAATGCCAGGTGGTCTGTCTGCTTTCGCTGTTTCTGAGTATTTTTAGCAAACTGATACAACTGAGAGGCTTGCTAGACATTTTCAGCACACAGGTAACAGTGAACCACATTGCTGTGGGTCTGGAGTCACATGCGACCAGACCAGGGTGGGACAGCAAATTTCCTTCCCTATAGGACATCAGTGTACCATATGGGTATTTACAACAATTGATGATAGTCTCATGGTAACCATAATTGAATCTAGCTTTCAGTTCAAGATTAAGTTCATTGAATTTAAATTCCACCAGCTATTGTAGGTTTTGAATTATATCCTCCAGAGATTTTATCTGAGCCTTTGGCTTAGTTGTCCACGATTGTATTACCACTGTATCACCATCTGCTGATATTGTAAATGGTATTATCATGCACAGGTTTCACATACTTGGATTGACTTCCTGTCTCCTTTTCTCATACAATGTTTTTAACCAATTACCCATTTAAGGATTGCACAGAAAGGAATTTTGTCTGTCAAATGTTTAAAGACATCAGCAACAAGAATTTCTATAATTCTAATCTATAGTTGTCCTGTTGGGAAGGACCCTTACACCACCACCCATCCATCCACACACAAAACTTAAGATTCGTAAATAATGATAACAGAGGGCCACAAGTTACAAAAAGTACATCTTATTTTGATCAAGTTGATCCTTACTTATCCTTCTGTTCCTTCTCTATCTAGAAATACAACAAAATGTCTCTTGATTTATTTATACTCATACATTGAAGACCTTTTCTGGTAGCTAATTTCAGAAGTTGAGTAGATTGCTTCTAATTTTATAATTTTTAATTAATGCCCTATTGTTTGGTACTCTCCAGAAAAACCCCTAGGTCTCAATCAAATGCAATGTTGTTTAATGTTGACTGGGGATAAGGCTTGACTAGGTCAACCATAAGAAATCTAAGTCACCTTGTTTGTCCTTAAATGCTGGCAATGTAAGGGGTGGAGCCTAACCAGGTCAACAAACGTGATCAAACAAGGCAGCCACAGTGGCTAACGGCAGCAAATATGCCTGGTGCAGGCATGACTCAAAGGAAGGGGGTGGTGCGACTCAAAGGAAGGGGGTGGTGCAACTCAAAAGAGTCTGCTGATTAGCTTATGTAGAAAAGAACAGGAAGCTATGGCATTTAAACAGCATGGTTTTGGGGGTAATGAAAGGATCATGGAGAATGGAGACAGGAAACTGACATGCAAAGGAGAGAAACACACTGATAGAGGCAAAGGGGACAAAAAAGCAGGGAATTGTATATTTAGAGTTCAGAACATAATCAAGGAATTGGGTCTGCTGGGGAGGGATAAAGCAGATACATTGAATAAGGGATGGTGTAAAGCTAAGGCTGGTGTGTGAATTGGATGAGAAACAGATTGGGAAGAGAAAGAATATCAAAGGAGAGAATTAAAGTGCCAAGGGGGTTATGGGGCAAACTGAAGAAGGACAAAGAGGATGCCAGAGGAATAGAGAATTTGTAGTACAAGTGAGAGCGCCCAAAATCTGTCTGCATGTGTTTTTGCACACCAGCCAACTATCAAACACAGAAACTGAAAAACAATATTGTGCAAGCACTCAGTTAAGAGTTTAGCACTGAAGAGGATAGCTCACTGCAGATTAAAGGTGAATAAGCCCTGACATGAACATTATGACCATGTCCTCTGATTCATTCAACTCTGAAAAGCACCTAAGGCTCATCAACAGTGGTGATGGTGATTAGGATGTCGTGATTATTCCACATGTAGCTGAGCAGGAGCATTCACAGGCCCTTGTATCTGAAACCTAAGAATGAAACCATTATGCAGGCTGTAGGGTTGTATCACAAGTGATAATGAAGGCTACTTGCCACATGCATGGAAAGCAATGTATCAGTCAGGAATATAGAGATTTTGCACAGGGAGAATGAAGAAGGATCATAGTCGTAGTGATATACCTCACCTGGTGATGAGGTTGTAGGATAGATTATGGTGGAGGCAGCAGTGATATGCTGAGCATCAACAGTACCAGAAACACAAGGCTCAGGGGACTGCAGCGGATGTAGGACCATTTGGCGCAGCCATTTTGGTGCGAGCGATTTGGCGCGGCCTGTTTGGCGCAGCCGATCTCGTAAGAAGATTTAGTGAGAGAAATGATGTTGAGTATTTATGAGGGATTGCCTATAATTTTGAATAAATGTCATATTTTAGACTTTTCGTAACTAACTTATTTCTTTTAATTTTTTCATTTAACATTTTTACTAAAGAGAATAAACATTATTTCTATTTAAATGCTTTCATTAATGCTTTTAACTAAGCCTGAAAAAAAAAATATGAGCTGTGCGAAATAGTTCTGCGCCTAAATGGGTCTGCAGCAAAATGGGATGTGCCAAACAGGCCATGCCAAATCGCTTGTGCCAAAATGGCTGCACCGAATGGTCCCACTCCGGACTGCAACTGTGCAGGACCTGCATAGAACAACCCTGGTCTTCAGCGCAATTGTACGGTGTACTAACAGACAGTGTACCAAAGATGTTGTATTACCTGCAGCTGACTGAAAGGCAGTTCTGGAGATGTCTTTGCAATAACCAGGGAAGCCATCACCTACATTTGCACCTCTTGCAGGCAGATCTGCAGCTGTGACTTGGAAAATAGCACAATGCCTGGCATATGGATGATCACAGTGACTGTGAATCTCCTACCATCGATTCCTTTTGAACCTCTAGTAGCCTCTCCTAAATGGCATCACATCAATGTGAGTGCACAAATGCCCTTTACAGGAAAGTTATACAGTTTGTCCAATCCATTAAGGATCCAGCGAGCCAAGCTGTCAGATTTGCACCACTGGGTTTCCTCAGGTACGAGGGTCCACTGACTGCATGCATGTGGCACTCATACTCCATGGAGTTACAGGGCACCGTCCAGCCAGATTTCTGACCAGGAAAAGATGTCACTCCCTCAACGTCCCCATGAAACAACTCATGTAAGTGGGGGACTGCTATCCATGGAGCTATCACAGCACTTACATCTTGCAAAACTCCCAGGTTCCTCAAATTATTCACTCTCCTGCATCAGTTCCATGGCTTGCTTGTGGGTAGTAAAGGGTACCCAAGATAATCACAATATGCAACTTTCAAATTGAAGCCACACAGTACTATAATGTTGCCCACCCATTCAGTAGGGCTGTCATTGAACTGACGATTGGTCTTCTGAAGATATGCTTTTTTGGCTTCAGGAAGACCTCTCCTGTACTCACCAAATCGAATCTCCAGAATACTGAGCTCAATGTCAGGGTGTGTTTTGACACAGAGACTGATCACCAAACCCAAATTTGCCTTTCTGCCTCTGTATTCGCAACACAGTAAAATTAAAACCTTCAAATGCCCTCAAAATTGACCTCAATGGTTCCTATCCAGATTATTGAATCTCAGACTCTGCAAATAATCAAGTCTAAAACCAGTTTGTAGCTGAAACAAAAGACTTAGCAATTTATTAACAACATAATAGCCTTAATAGAGCAAAATTAAACAACAAAGCAATTCATTCCAAAGAAGGGTCACCAGACACAAAATGTTAGCTCTGCTTTCTCTCCACAGATGCTGCCAGATTTACTGAGTTTCTCCAGCAATTTCTGTTTTTGTTTCAGACTTCCAGCATCCACAGTTCTTTGTTTTATTTTAATCTAATTGGTCTTTACCAAAAAACTTTTTGATTTCAGCCCCATTCACACAAAAGACAGAAAGACCAACACAGCTAAGAGATAAGTGAAAGAAAATAACAAAACTGACTAAGTTACTTAAGTGTTTTTCATGATGTGTTGGTCCATAGACATAGCTGATAGTTTCTTGGTTGAGTTTCTGAACTTGTTGATCAGGGTCACCTGTATTGTTCATTTAAATAAAGGCAGTGATACTTATAGCTCACTTTTCTATTCTCTCAGCTTCTAAGAATAGTTCATGGGAGGTTAGACAGGGAGCTTTCAAATCATGCTGTAGCATCAATAGCCGGACTCTTTTCTCCAGAAAACACAGTTTAAAATCAAGTCAAAATCTGACCACTCCTTGACAGATCGTTCAGTCGTTTCCTCTGCAATATCCCAGCCAGCATGGGGAAACAATAGCCTAGTGGTATTATTGCTAGACCATTAATCCAGAAACTTAGCTAATGTTCTGGGGGCCTGGTTTCAATTCCCACTATGGAAAACAGTAGTTTTTGAATTCAATAAAGAATCTGGAATTAAGAGTCCAATGATGACCATGAGAGCATTGTCAGAAAAACCCATCTTGTTCACTAACATCCTTTAAGGAAGGAAACCTGTTATCCTTCCTTGGTCTGGCCTACATGTGACTCCAGAGCTATAAGTTTGATGCTTAACTGCCCTGTGGGCAATTATGAGTGGGAAATAAATATTGGTCTCACCAAAGATACCCACATCCTGTGAGTAAATAAAAAAAATCCAACATCTGTCATTTGCTCAAGCATAAAGTCTTTCCAGACACGCTGGAACCGATTCTCAGATACGAGCCTCATTAATAGCTAACTTCTGCTATCTGTTTAATCATAATGGCTCTTCCCTAGCATTGAAGCTTCCCAAGAACTTTGATCAGGAAACAACTAGCAAGTTGGTTAACTTCTAGGCCTGGTCTCATAAAAAATAAAAAGACTTGTTTGGTTTGTTTTCCTTTTAACATTAACAGTTACTCACAGTCATCTTCAGCTCAAGGTTCCCAGTTCACAGCTCCAAACAAAAATTATAAAAAGAATAAAATAAAAATAATGGAAAATCAGCCAGGGTTCTTTGAGATGAGAACATCAAAGAGTGGGAGGTGGACTATACATGTCTTTCCTCAGACAAGGAAATAGGGCAAGTCTGACAGAGATACTGGACAAACTAACACTGATGCTGAGGATGTTGAAAAAATCAGAATAGTACTAAGATGTCACAGATAGGCCCAAGGGAACCTGATAGTGAATAGATTTGATAGGGAATGACTGTATTAACGTATGTGTGCAATCAGAACCATGAGCCAATTAAAATATAGATGTGTTTCTACCCTCAAGGGAATGCTTTCTTTATACTTTTGAAACATAAAGATATTTTGTTTGCCATTAATTGCAAATTAACTTGTTTCCTTGTCACAGATTCTTGGCCAGAATTATAGCCTGGAACTTTGCAGCATTACACAGTGTTGTGCTAATATGACTCAAACCTCACTTTGCAAGAGACTCCCAGAACATAAGAACTAGCAGCAGGAGTATGTAATTCAGTCTCCTGAGTTGATCTCATCTCGGCTGCAAATCCACTTTCTTGCCTACTTCCCATAACCCTTTAACCAGTTACGAATTAAAAATCTATCTCCTCCTTAAATTATGTAGTGTCCTGGCATCCACCACAACCTAGGGCAATGAATTCTACATATTTATATTCCATTTATTTCCACACGCTTTGACTCCAGGGAAAATGGTATGTTTAACCAGGTAGCCGATATTTGATTCCTGAAGAAGGGCTCATGCCCGAAACGTCGATTCTCCTGCTCCTTGGATGCTGCCTGACCTGCTGTGCTTTTCCAGCAACACATTTTCAGCCGATATTTGGCCATTAATTAGGTGTACCTGAGGATTGGTGCTAGCAAGAAGGTGAGGGAACAAAAACTGGGGGGACTGGAGTTTTTGAACTGTTTTTGAACTGGAACTTAAAAACAAATGAATAACACCAGCTCTAAGACACAGGGGTATGCTTGTTTACTGTGAAGAACAGGAAGGAAATAAAGCCAATCTGGAAGTGAAAGCCAACTTTATTAATAACCATCCACAGCTGTCAGAGGTGGTGACTAGGAATTCACACAATTCTTTTCCCAGCAAGGAATTCAAGTCCCAATGCTGTCCTGACAGAGGGTATTTATACCCTGCTCTTAACAAGGTACCATACAACCATTTGAGATATCTGTATTTCTCCTTTTGTGGCCTCTTGTTTATCCTTGATTTTAATTACTTCATCATTGATGGCTGTGCCTTTTTTCCAAACTAGGTAGTTTTTAGCCTATGGCAGCAAGCTTTGAAATCCCCTTTCTAGACCTTTCTGTCTTGCTTCACCTTTTAACACATTTTTTAAATCCTTCTTCATTCATTTAGCTTTTGGTCATCTGTCCTCAAATATTTTTCAGTATCAAAGTTTATTTTCTAACACTTCTGTGATTAGCTTTGGAGGAATTCATTAGAGGTGCTAAATAAGTCCAAGTCAGTTTTGTTTAATCAATTGAAAGTGCAATAAGAGAAATGTTGAATATACACAAAAAGCTTTCATACGTTCATAGAGTAAGATAACACCCTAAGTCAATGTTACTGAGTAGAAAACATTCAACCAGCAATCTTTGTTGTAACTGCAAACAATCATATTGCTTAATTTGACTGTTTAAAGGCCAATTATTACTATGGTAACAGGCTTCAAAAATCATGCTCAGATCAATGAAAATATTACAATATTAAATCACGAGTGCCTGCTCCTTTAGCATGGCTGTTGGCTACAGCAAGTGCTCAATTCAATTTCACAATATAGAGGCACTTCATATAATGAGGTGTCTTAGTGCAGCACGGTAGCTATTCACCTTCAAAGGAATGTCATTTCATGGAGGAAGGGCCATTATTTTGTTTTTTTTAAAAAACGTACTTGGCTGAAATCAAGTTGAATACATTTTCATTAATCTAATCTCTGTGCTAACATTAATCCATCTATTTTAAAAGTCACCTATTAATAAATATCTTTAATTAACAAAGATATTAAAGTGCACTGAGTGAGTGGAACTGAAACCTTATCAATTGTGTTAGTAAACACTTATCTTGTTTCCTTTTACATTGATTTTAGTTTTCTCTATGTTTTAATGATCTTGTTGATTCATATTGTTTTTGAAACAAAAATTGCCAAACCAAAGTAGCTGACGGGGTGAGAAAATCACCATATGTTCTGCCTTGCTATTTCATTCATGAATACTTTCTTATGTTCCACTAGTCTGTTTTCCCCCTAGCTCAAAGTCATCTTATTCATATTACTGAAAAAGTAAACCTTTATTAGTTTTCCTTTTGCTTTCAATTCAGCCCCACTCATTCACCCAGAACTATGTGCCCTGGCCCAGATGCATACAGAGCTTTGTGTTTATATAATGGCATAACATCTTTCAGAAACAAAAGCAAGAATGGATTTTCTGAGAAAATGGCATAAACAAAAACTCTGTATATAATTAAGGAATCATCAGATAGTATAGTGGAGCTTGTAGGGCTACTCCAAATAGATAGTCAAATTGGATTCTCATCAGTAATTATCCTGGAACCTGAGCTGGGAGACAATAGTAAAGGACAAGGACAGAAAATAAAGACAGCAAAGTAGAAAGCAAAGTTGAAAGTAGAGAAATCAAGAGCTTTGTCCAAAAAAATGTAGAAATGTTAAAAAGAAAAATTTAAAGGTGCTCTTACTGAATGCACAGAGCATTTGTAATAAGGTAAATGAATTAACATTGCAACCAGTTGTAAATGAGTATAATGTGATTGTGATGATAGAGACATAGGTGCAGGGAGACCAAGGTTGGCTATTTCATTTTGAGACACAACAGGCAAAAAGGAAATGTAGGTTGGGCAGGATTTTTCATGGAAAATGAAGGCGGGGTGATTGAGATGGCAGTAGAGCAAGAGTCACAGTCTTAGGAGACACGGTAGGCCACTTAGGGCTGAGCTAAGGAGAAATTTCTTCATTCAAAGGGTGGTAAACCTGTGGAATTCTTGACAACAGAAGACTGTGGAAGCCAAGCCATTTAATATATTTAAGAAAGAAATGAATGGATTTCTAGATGCTAAAGATGTCAAGCGGAATAGGGAGAGTGCGGGGTAATGGCATTGAGACAGGATCAGCCATGATTATGTTGAACAGTGAATTAGAATTAAAATTAGCATTTATTTATTGTCATATGTATTTTTAAAATAAAAACATAATGAGAAGTGTTTTAAGTCGCCCTACCCTTGATGGATTGAATGGGCAATTCCTGCTCCTATTTTTTGTTTTTATCTCCGATAATGCAGAATTCTCTTGGTATTGCGGTGGAGTATTAATATGGACTATATGTTGAAGACCCAGAGTGTGAATTTGACATACCTGGGGACATGAGGAGACATGGCACCAAAGGATCCAAACTGATTTTCTATGTGGCTGCCGAAGACTGAGATGCAAATCAACAAGTGTTGCTATTCCTGGATTGTGGGTGGGTGTGGTAGTGGGATGGTGGCAGCAGATGAATAGGACTGACAGAATTATTCTTTAAAAGGGCCGTCCAGATTCAATGAGCTGAATGGCCTCCTTATGAGCTGTGCTATTCTATTATTCTATGTAGTGTTACATCTCCATCTGCACCAATGACCCAGATAAAAACTTAAACAAAAACTCATCAGTAATTAAAGTTTGCATGCTGTAATATCAAACTCCAGTGCTAAGGTGACTTTTTGATAGTCAGAACAACTTGGTATTTAATTATAGTGTAAAATGAAAACCTTCAGATGAAACAAAATATAATTTGTTTCCTGGTCAGTCGAGTGGTTATGGATTAGAGAAAGTTTGCCAGTGACTTGAAAATCGCAAATATAGATAACAGAAAGAAAGCTAGCACAATTATAAAGAGGGTAATAGCAAGACAAGTCAAAAGGCAGTTAAAAATGTATGTGCAGTTCTTGGTTTTATACAAAAAGACTTCGAATATAAAAACAGGTAAGAAGCTGTACCTTTACAAATCACTAGTTAGGCTTCAGCTGGTGTATCGCACTCACTGCTAGACACATCATTAACAAAAGGATTTTAAGCATTGTAGAGAATGTAAAGTAGATTCAGTAGCACAACAATGGTTATGAGGGTCTTCAGTTATGTGGAATATTAGAGAAACAGAATTATTTTCTTTAAAGGAAAGAAGAACAGAGATTTAAAAAAGATTTATGAGATTTTTCAATAAGGTAAAGAGAAACTGTTTGCACTAACAAGGATCTCAGATGTCAAAATATACAAGTTTAAGAAAAAGAACCAGAGGGAAGATGAAGAAAGTTTTTTTAAACTGATGATCTGGACAGCATTCTCTCTGAGGGTGATGGGAAGTGATTGAATAGTAACTTTATGAACAGAATAGCACATGTATTTGAAAAGGGGGGAAAAGCTGTGGGGACAGAGCAGAATGAGATTATTTGAATAGCGCTTTCAAATAGCTGGTATTGGGCTGAATGGTCTCCTTCAGTGTTGTGTGAATTAATGACGGCTGGATGTAATGGAGATGACGGTTTCATCCACCAGCTGGAGATTCAGTGAAAGGGGTTTGAATTAACTACTGAGGCAGTGGACTTTTTCCAGGATTAAGGACCCTCTGAAGAGCCTTTGGACATAGAATATCTCCAGAATTTCACAGAATAATAGAACCCCTACAGTGTGGAAAGAGGCAATTCAGACTTTTCGAAAAGCATCCCAACCACACCCAGCTCCCCCATCCTCTCCTCATAACCCCACAATTACTGTGAATAGCCCAACTAACCTGCACATACCTGGAGAGCATGGGGCAATTTAGCTTGGCCAATCCACCGAACCTGCACATTGTTGGTGTGTGGGAGGAAACAGAAGCACTTGGAGGAAACCCATGCAGGACATGGGAAGAATGTATAAACGCAAATGGATTTGGTTGTCATGTTTCTTGCAATGCTAGCATTTTAGTTGCCCACTTGAAAGCCTCGATCAGTGGCAGGCCAGAAGGCCAAGTCACAGGCATTTCCGCTGTGGACTTAAATGGGGTGGAGGCAGAGAGTGATCCCACTCACCTGATTAAATGCACCTGCAAACAAAACTTCCCACTGCCAAGTGCATTAAATTCCACCCTAAATGTGCATGAGACATCAGTTTGGATTAGTTATTGTGGGTTTCAATAGGAGCACAATAATATAACTTAAGTGGAAGTTCTGTGCTCTGTCCCTAGAATTAAGGAATTTAGGAAGACAATGCTGTACTGTGTTGAATAAACACTATTGAGAAGAGGTCAGAGAAAAATTGGAGCCATCTTTTTTGAATTGCTATGAAGTACATTGATTAATGCCCTGGTCTGAATTAGAAAATTGTAGTTTCAGAGCAAATCAATTGTTGTGTTAAATAGAAATTATACCTCTACTTGCAGAATGTATTCAATCAGCTGGTGTTACGAGTAATTTGGTGATACCACCCCCAATACAGAGCAATTTTAGATCTCTTCGCAATAAAAATAGAGATCCTTCCTGTAACAGGATGACATGCAAAAATATCCCTCACCATTCCTCCAAGGCTGCCTTCCGTATCATGGGCACAAGCTGGAAACATGTACTGCTAGCCAGATAATGTTGGATGCTAACATTTGATTTTATTACGAGTGAGAAAAGGGGTTAATATTTTCAAACAAATCAAAATTGAATACAACAAAAGAATAGCACTTCTCTGAATAGGTAATTTTGTTTTAAAAGAAAATGTCATTGCAGACTTGTCAATAATGGAAGGTCGATGAGGTCTCAGTTTTCGGAACACAGAACAAAACAGTCCTATATATTTAAAGTGAGATTGAAGCAGATGTCAAACCTTGTTCACTTGTTCAATGGATAAAATTTGCTTTTTTTCAAACAACAAATTATGCTTCTTTATACTAAAAATTTTCAAGTTTTAAGCTTGATGCTTGAAACATACATAAATCGAAAAAGGACTGTGTGTTTAATTGTGTGCTGTTGTATAATAAATCAAAGTTCAGCTAATCTCTACTTTAGTATCTCATATTTTGTGTTGTGAATTGCTCTCCATAAGATATGGCTGGGCTTCACACTTTGCAGATATTTGGGGTGGGGGGGTGGGAGTTTTCCTAAAATCCACTAAATTTACTATCACATACCAATTCTGTTGGCATTTTAACCTGAGTGGGGGGAGGAAAGCCTAAACATACCATGTGGAAGGGAGAAAATGAGGACTGCAGATGTTGGAGATCTGAGTCAAAAAGTGTGGCGCTGGAAAAGCACAGCAGGTCAGGCAGCATCCAAGGAGCAGGAGAATTGATGTTTCACGCATAAGTCCTTCATCAAGAATGCTTCTGAACAGCCCAGCTAATTTGGTTGTACATGCTGATGTTAGGTGAGGGCTGTGAATCTATTGGAAAAAGTGAGGACTACAGATGCTGAAGACCAGAGTTGAAAAATGTGGTGCTGGAAAAACACAGCAGGCCAAGCAGCATCCGAGGAGCAGGAGAATCGGCGTTTCGGG
>NC_057736.1:14945604-15015244 GCF_004010195.1 Chiloscyllium plagiosum
AGGTTGGAGGCGGTGGATGGGAGATCCCCTGAGGTGATGAGGTTATGGACGGTCTGGGAGATGATGGTTTGGTGGTGGGAAGTGGGGTCATGATCAAGGGGGCAGTAGGAGGAGGTGTCCGCGAGTTGGCGTCTAGCTTCAGCGGTGTAAAGATCGGTGCACCAAACTACCACTGCACCTCCCTTGTCTGCCGGTTTGATGGTCTGCCGGGTTGGAGCGGAGGGAGTGGAGGGCTGCGCATTGTGAGGGCGAGAGGTTGGAGTGGGTGAGAGGGGTGACAGGTTGAGGCGGTCAATGTCGTGGCGGCAGTTGGATATGAAGAGATCGAGGGTGGGTAAGCGGCCAGCACATGGTGTCCAGGTGGATGGGGTGTGTTGGAGGTGGGAGAAGGGGTCGTCAGAGGGTGAGCGAGAGTCCTGGTTGAAGAAGTAGGCGCGGAGGTGAAGGCGGCGGAAGAAATGCTCGATGTCTAGCCGCGTCTAGAATCTATTGGAGGTAATCCAAAGATCAGTCTGCATTTCTTCTAACTCTCACTCCTGGTCTGGAATATAGTTCCCATTCAACACAACAATTGATTTGTTCTGAATCTACAGTTCTTATTCAGAATTAATGAATTAATGTACTTTCATAGATAGATTCACCCCTCATCAAGATCCTGGATCCCAGTCCAAGCAGTGTGCTTGAAGGGCAATTTGGAGATTGTAAACCTATGATAATACAGCACTGGTGATCATTATTATGGACCAGAACAGACCCTCTTAAAATATATTTCTAACTTTTTCTTATTTTAAAGGTACATGTCAGAAGCAATTTGAATGGTCAAACCATCCAAGTTAAGCAAAATGCAATTTATTCAACACTATAGTTAAAATACAAGTTGCTCTGCTGTAACGCTTGTTTTGTCAACTTGAATTGGCTATAAGCTGAAAATGTGTTGCTGGAAAAGCGCAGCAGGTCAGGCAGCATCCAAGGAACAGGAGAATCGACGTTTTGGACATAAGCCCTTCTTCAGGAATTGGCTATAATGCAACTGATGAATTGTGGATGTTGTTTGGATAATGCAAACTTTCTACTGAACAGGTATAGCAATTTTTTATTAGTGATCTTATACAGCACTATTTTATATAGCGGTTTACAAAACATGATTTTCTACAGTGCAGTTGCAGAGCAACACAATTGTCTTGTTACAGCAGAATGACCTGTACAACAAAAGAAAGAAAAATACTTGGAATAATGTAACTGTATTGGCAAAGTTAACAGAATAATAGATACAGCAATTATCATCAAATGACTGTTTCAATATAGTAACATCTCAGAAACACAACCTTGACAAAAGGCAAACTCAGAAAACTGACATGCCGGGTTGGACCAAAGGGTCTGTTCCCATGCTGAACATCTCTATGACTCTTTGACTTTATTTGTCTTGCATGCAATCCAACAGCCCAGGAAGGGAACCTTTTGGTTTTGGCTGTAATCGAGAGGGGGAAAAACAGCTTCTACTTCTTCAAAGTCCCAGCCACAACAGCTGCTGATAAAATTAAAAAACGAAAATCCGGATTCTGTGAGAGCTTGCTCACACCCATTCAGGCTGCTTCTATTGTTCCAACTTTAAAAAAAACCCCAAGGCCTCACAAGCTGTTTACTACAGACTGCTCAGTTCCTCTCATTCAATCTCTCTCTTAACAGAAATCAGAACAAAATACACCTCTTAAAGCCACAGCATCTTCACATCACAGAAAGGGACTTACCAAAACAACTTTGGGGAGTTGCAACGTGCACTTTGTGGCTCATATGTATTACACGGATGCTGAGCTGTTGGTTGCTGAGTTCAATGGTAGAGATTAACTCTTCTGTAAAATGTCAATTTTTTTGTGTTGTTAAGGCTACACTTATCTAGTTGAATTGCCAATGTTCTGGCACACTTTTGGTTTAAGCTTTGGAAGTGATGATGATTTGAGGGTGATCATCCATTTAAAATATTCAACATTTATTGCACATTTATAGATATGCTGCTAATATGGCTGGTCAAATGAAGCTCAAAGGTCAACTTGATTAAGGCATCAATGCTGGAGAACACAAAAAATACTATCAATGACAGTAGCAGTATGCTTTTCAGTCTGTCAAACGTGCCCTGTTATTCAATAACACTATAACTGACCTTCTAGCTTCAATTCCACTTTACCATCCACTCCCCAATTCCCTGACAGACGAAAGCTCTGTCTCGTTCAGCCTTAATATTGTCAATAGAGAATCCATGATCCTGTAGAGCATAGAATTCCTACGATTCATAAAGCTTTGAGTGAAGACCCCTCAGTTCAATCCTAAGTAAATTTACATGTCTATATTGAAGTTTGCAGCAGCATGGAATAGTAGAGGGAAAAAGAAACATCCATTTTCACTGCTGGATATAAATACATTGATTAATATGTTTAATACCACAAGTATGTAGGTATATGTCCATGGTGAGGTGAGTTAGGGAGAGGGTGGGGTAAGAGGAAGGAGCTTTGTGGTTCGCAACTTACAGCCTGGCTTGAAAGAGGGACTCTCTCTCTACATTCCTCTAGTTGTAATATTTTAAATATCTCACATGATATGTAAAGGATTGACTTGAATATTTGTCCCAATAAAAATAATGCAAAATAAATATGGCAGAACAAAGTGATAACCTGGGACAAATTTAGAAGGGTGAAAAAACAGAACCTCCAAAGAAAAAGTCACTAGATGGAGAATGACACAGCCCATGAAATGGTTAAAATAAGAACTGGTATCACTTATATTGTGCCCAAAAATAATTTTTACATTAAAATGGTATGTTGAGAGTTTGTGGCTGCAACAAAATTATGCTATGAGACTCAGAATGTGTCAACCACAGTGATCTCTGCATGCTCTCAGTTTTCAATTATTGAAATGCAATAATTCAGACCTGTGATTGCATTGCCTCATACCACACATTGCTGAAGAATGTTGTGTGTTATCAGAGAATGTTACAGAAAGAAATCGCAATTTATTCAGACCGTAAGTTATTAATCACTTCAAATATTGGAGTATTATGAATATCTGTACCATATCTATGATTTTAAGTCCTAAATTTTTCCCATTGATTCATTGTCAGTCCTTTCATCCAACAGAATGGATATTTAGGAAGCAGACCTCTTCAAGAGCTGGTGGCCATGCTGTTTAATGATCCATGACATTACATTGCAAATCTAGCTGTTGAATGATTTTAAAGGGAAGACCATAGCAGTGGTAACCTGGAAAGAATGAAGTTGAAAGTAGCGTTTTTAACCAAATATTTCTTGTGACTTGATAACATAATTGATAACAAATGAAACTTGCCATAACCGATGCTGCCTGATTTTTCTAATTATTTGCCAGCAGAAAATCTTTGGACAAAGTTTAAAAATGTTATAGGATCTAAACTGAACTGATTCAAAAATCTGTGGTCTGTTTAGACTCTGGATGCTATTGCCCATGATTTATATGGCACTACAGTACCATTCACAATTGGATATAAAACCCATTAAAAATAAATAAAGTTGCATTTATAAATGACTGAACTCAAAACTTCATTTCAAATTCTATCATGGTACAATAAGTCCTCTGTTCATCCAGAACTGTGAAGTGAGTTGTCTTAACGTTTCACTAATAGAGTCATAGAGATGTACAGCACGGAAACAGACCCTTCCTGGTTCAACATGTTCATTCGACCAGATGTCCTAACTTAATCTAGTCTCCATTTGCTATGCACTTGGCTCATATCCCTCTAAACCCTTCCTATTCATGTACCCATACAGATGCTTTTTAAATGTAATTGTACCAGTCTTCACCACTTCCTCTGGCAGCTCATTCCATATACGTACCATATACCACCCTCTGCATGAAAAAGTTGCCCCATAGGTCCCTTTTAAATCTTTTCCCTCTCACCCTACATCTATCCCCTTTAGTTTTGGACTCCTCCAACCCAGGGAAAAAACCTTGTCTATTTACCCTATCCATGGCCCTCCTGTTTTATTAACCTCTATAATGTCACCCCTCAGCCTATGATGCTCCAGGGAAAACAGCTTCAGCCTATTCAGCCTCTCCCTATAGCTCAAATCCTCCCTTGTCACCCACAAAAAAAAAGAACTTTTAACAATATAATTAATCTGAAACGTTCCAAAAGACGAACAGATGTGGATGACTTCTACATGTTCACTTATTGGCGGTTATTTTCAGGCAATAGATTGCGTTTCTAGATTTTGCATCCCTTTTAAAATTTGTTTTCAGAATGCAGGCACTGTAAACAAGGCCACATTTATTACCTGTCCCAGTTGCCTTGTAAAGGTAGAGGCAGTTAGTCTTGTTCCTGGACCCCAACAATTCTTGCATTGATGTTACTGGCATTTCTTTCAGCATGTATACACAAAGTTCTTCTATCTTGATCTCTGTTTGTATGCAGCACATGAATGGACAGGTCTTGGACTTCATAAATGCTTCTATTAGATCAATCTCTCAATCTTAATTATGTCAAAGTATTTAAGAGAGATGAGATTCGTGACTTTCATTTTCATTTGTAAAACAAAATTTCCAAGAGCTTTAAAAAAGGGTCAAAAATGGAGAATAAGAAATAAATCAAAAATTGGAAAAGATCTGAGAAGCATTATCTTATACAGTGGAGAAGTTTTGTTGGCAGATATCAGTATTCACTGTCTGATGAAAAGTAAAAGAAAAAGGACTTGTCTAGGGCTGGTTAACATTTACTAGGCAAGAAAAATGAAATAAAAGGGAAAACTGATTCTTACTGACAATAAGGAAATATCAAACAGAAAGATCAGAAAAAAAGCAAACCGCCTTAGAGGAAAGAATTTTTAAAAATTGTTTAAAGGACAGCAGATATAAAGAAAAATGCAGATTCATAAATATAAATATAAACTTCCACACGGAATTAAATGACAG
Organism: Chiloscyllium plagiosum; assembly: GCF_004010195.1. Classification (NCBI taxonomy): domain Eukaryota; kingdom Metazoa; phylum Chordata; class Chondrichthyes; order Orectolobiformes; family Hemiscylliidae; genus Chiloscyllium; species Chiloscyllium plagiosum. The sequence goes on from NC_057736.1 coordinate 14,950,540, forward strand.
ACACATTAGACAGTAAGGAAATGTGTTAAGAAAGAAGATTCCTGTGCCATTTTATTGATGTTCTTGAACTGATAGAATCTCAATTTTAATTCACTCAAAACCCATTCAAGCAAACACAAAATTAAATCCAACGCCTAGGATTTCCAACAAGTTTGTCTGCCCAATTCAAGTTCTTGAACATTGCTAGGAGTTAGTCACTTACTTATAAAAGATGTTGCTAAATGATGGAGAGTTTTAGCTTCAATGCATGTATCTTTTGGCGTCTGAATAGTGTAATGTGCAAGATCCTGTCATTTCAAAGCATGCAAACAGTTTCAGCAGTGAGATATTTACTTGGATGCCAGATAAGTGTACAGGTATCAGTTTTCCTAATGCAAGCCATTAGTAACTGAAACAGATTTTCATGCCAACATAGAATTCCTTAAGACATTGACAGTAACTGATTGCATGGATTTGAAATATAAGCTCCTCCCCAGAATATGATCTTAGACTGCAAATGGAGAGTTATGTACCACAAACACAACACCACATGTTTGGTCACTTTTTTAGGCTCCTGTCGCAGCATCCTCATTCTGTCATAATTGTTACTTTTCATGTGCTTTGAAGTAGAGCACAATTTTCAAGGCTGGTCTTTGGGAGGAAAACCTCTTGTTTTCGAATCCATTGATATGTTTCAATATAATGAGGTAAATAATTCAACTAAAATTAATTTTGATTTTTATTCTGGATAACAGTGAATTACAGGCAGAATCCTGGACTGATGACACTACTGCTTCAAAGCCTAAACATGAATAATACAATAATTTAGAAGTATGTGAGAGAGAATGTATTGTTAGTAGTTTTATAAAGCTGTTTCATTATCTTGCTTTATTAATAAGTGGGTTGGAATTTCTCAGAAATGATGTCAGTGTTTGTGCATGTTGCTTTCTGCACAACAAAGTAATAGGGTGATCCTTTTTCTTGAAGATTGGTGTTCGCTCAGAGAACAGAAGCAGAGGTTCCTGACCAAACTAATGCAAAATACAAGGGAGAATCAGGTTTAGTATAAATAGCACAGAATGTAAATGTAAAAGGAAATAAGAAGCAAAGAGATGCTATGAAAATAGATTGGCAGATTATTTTATTCAGTCATAGGTGATGGGCATCACTGGCTGGCCAGCATTTATTGCCTGTCCCTGGTTGCCCTCAAGGTGGTGGGGAGCTGTCTTCTTGAACTGCTGCAGTGTAGATAAATCCACAAATGCCCTCAGGGAGGGAAATCCAGGATTTTGACACAGCAATAGTAAAGGAATGGCAATATATTTCCAAGTCAGGTGAGTGGCTTGGAGGGGAACTTACAGATGTTTGTGTTTCCATGAATCTGTTGCCCTCATCAACAGATGGGTTTGGAAGGTGCTGTCTTAGGATCTTCGGTGAATTTCTGCAGGGCATTCTAGATCATGCACACTGCTGCTACTGAGCATGATGGTAGTCAGTATTATATTTAAAGTAACTGGTAAAAGAACTAGAGGCAAAATGAGGAATTTTTTTGCAATAAGTGTGGTGCAAAATAACAATGGAAGATTTAAATTCAATAACACCCTACAAAAGGGTATCAGCTAAATACATGATGAAAAAAGTTTGTAGAAATAGGGAAAGGGAACAACTGAGTGGGATTAACTGGATTGCTCTTTGAAAAACCTGTCATTGACTCAATGGGGCAAATGGCCTCCTTTTGAGCGTTAAAAATCTATGATTCTATTATCCTGGAATTGCTTAACATTGGAATGCACCTAATTAAGAGAATATTATTTTGAATTTGCATGATTTAACATTGGTTTCTGAACACATTTTTAGAAGATAAATCATTCTATGTTCCTGTCAAATTTAACTAGGGTGTAATGGCTACACCAAGTGTTCTATCAATAAGTGAATGCAATCTTCACATATCAATGGAAATAATATCATGCATATAGAATCGAAATCGGCACAATCACATGCCAAGATGTTTTTAATGTTACAGTCTGCCAAAGGGATCCTTGCTTCTGTGCTGCACCATACCAGAATCTCCCCAGATCTCCTCCCAGATGAAACTCTAGCTAATCATGGTGGCAAAGTTAGAACAGAAGCTTGAAATGATACAATTCTGGGGAGGCCAGATTCCTTGAAATGCTCTGTATTTCTTGATTGATTTATTGAATGACCAAGTCTTAAGTTTTATTTGATATAAAAAGCATGCATAGGCATGAAATTCACTACTTTGACAACTTAGTTGATTATTACATTGAGTTATAGAGTCATAGTTGCATAGAAACGGATCTTTTGGCTCACCATGTCTATGCCGACCAAAATCATTAAACTACACCCAAGTCTGTGATGAGTGGCAGAACACAGGGTTCGGTATTGGGACTCTTGCTGTTTATTATTTACATTAACAAGTTGGATGTGAATGTAGAAGGTATAATTAGTAAGTTTGCAGATGAGATGATAATTAGTGGTGTTGTTCAAAGTGAGGAGGATTGTCCCAGACTACAGTCTGATATTGATCAGCTTGTAAGCTGGGGCAGAGCAATGGCAGATGAAATGGTATGAAATGGCAGACAATTAATGCTAAGTCCTGAGGGAATACTGAATGACACTTCCTTTTACAAGACAATGAAGTCCTATAAATTATAGAACTGCACTACTTTGTTCTTTCAACTTGCGTAACACAGCCAGGATCTAGACTCGGAAATATATAAGGGAAAATAATGGACTTTTTGGCTTGAATAATAGTTTCCCTGATCATTAGAAATATAGATTCACTCTGATGGAGAGAACAAGTAATAATATCTTGTTAAAGTTTGAGAACAGTGAGAAAGATTAGTTGGTGCACAGAAACATTCTGGTTAAATTAAGCAAAGAGCTTTACTGTTTGAGGTAATAGTTGGAATTTCCTGGCCCATCTAGAGCTTTTAAAAGGGTGGACAGGCAGGTGGTGAAATGTAATTAGATGATAGCAAAGTTTCAGTTTCCCAATAGCAGGTTAAAGTTTTACTATTAAGTTCTCAGAACCTTTCAGGTGGGTCAGATTTCCCAACGTTAAAGGTTAGAAACCTGTCTTGCATTCATTAATATGTCACGAATACTCAGCAACATCTCAGTCCATTAGAATTATGTTCACAGGTGTCCTTTTGTTTGCAAAAAATGGGAAGCATGTATGCTCACAAACTCTATTTTATATTAGGTGAGTACCTGACAGGGTAGACTGCTTACTTCAAACTCTGCTGGGTACAAGCGTTTTCAATTTCACTTTTCTTTCATAATTAAGATATTTCTTTGTGGAAACGCTACAGTGTTATGGATGAAGTCTCTTCATGCTGATCAGCTCATGAGAAGCCTGAATCATATACAGTCTAGCTTGTGGTTGTTCAACACTTATAGTGGTAGGGGTGAGGGCTGACTGGGCCAATAAACATATCAAATGAGGCAGCCCAGTGCCTGATATCTGGTAGGTATCAGGGTAGGCAAGTGGGGCTGAACTCAAAGAGGGCTCAACTCAAAAAGGTCATATTTTGTTGTTATGTACTTGTCTCATGCAAGCTTTTGGTGAAATACCGTCAGGTATGTACGTTCTTCCAGTCATGATGAAAAGTCAGGAACCTCATAGACCCTTCCACTTTGCAGTCATGTCCTCGTTTAGTCTCAAAAAGAAAATTCTGCTGAATGGTTTATAGTGAGAATAAAAGTAGAGTAGGTAGACTCAGTTGACTAGCTAGATGACAGTGGCACATGGTCTGAATAGCTTTCACTTTTGCAATAACTTCTATCATTTGAATGTCCTTTTTTGTGTTGGTGGTAAAAAGGAAGACATATTTAAACACCTGTTTTGAAACAAAGTACTCTAAAGTGCAGATCCCATAAGAACTGTTAACACAACAAAATGTCACAAAGTACAACATGAAGCATAAGTAACTGATACAAAAGTGGGAGAATGGTTCAATAGAGATTTGCATTTATAAAATTATGGCAGAAGAAGTCAAAAATTGAAAGTCCTGCCCCTACACACACAACGTATTTCCATTTTATGGAGGTGGGTCATGTTTCATGCATGCATATATCATGGAGGCAGTTGACCATATAAATCACCAGCTGCCTCCACTCCTGTCTGAGTTTAGTGATCAAAATCATTAACAGGAGCAGGTCTGAATTTATGAACATATGAATTATGAACAGGAGTAGATCATTTGATCCCTTGAACCTGTTCCACTAATCAATAAAATGATGGCTGATCTGATTGTGGTCTCAACCCCATATTCCTAACAACCTCCAATCAATTCTTGACTAACAAGGTTATCTATCCTCACCTTAAAAATATTCAATAACTCTCCTCCACCACATGGGAAGGGTTCCAAAGATTCGTGACCCTCTGAGGGAAAAAAATAATTCAGAACTCACCCTTTATTTTAAACAATGCCGTCGAGTTCTCGCCTCCCCCACAAAGGGAACCATCTTATCTGCATCCAAAGTTAAAAAAAATTCCAATATCACTTCTCATTTCATTAAATGCTCTGGGATACAGGTCCAGTCTATCTAACCTTTCCTCATAAGATTTCCCTGCCATCACAGTCATTATCAGTCAGGTGAACTTTCTCTGAAATGTATCTGATGCATTAATGTCGTTTTTTTACATAAGGAGACCAAAACTGTACATAGTGCTGCAGATGTGATCTGACTACTACCCTTACAATTGTGGCAAACATCCCTACTTTAATATTTCATTCCATTTGCATTAAACAACAGTTCACTTGCTTTTCTAATCACTTAAATTATGTATTTTCTATTTCTCCTGCCAAAGTGGAGAAGTTCATATTTTCTCACCTTATATTCCATCAGTCTTTTTTTTTGTTTTCTCAGATAGCTAATCTATATCTCTTTGCAGGCTTTTTATTGTCTCATCACAATTTACTTTCTGACCTATCGTTCTATTAACAGCGAATTTAGCAGGTATAAATACAGCTCCTTCACCCAAATCATTAATATAATCATAAATAGTAAGTAGCAGCACTCTTCTCTGTGAAATTCCATTAATTACAGATTGCCAACCCAAAAGTTAAAAATCACTCAACACGAGGTTATAGTTCAACAGGTCTATTTGGAAGCATTAGCTTTCGGAGCACTGCACTTTCATCAGGTAATGAAGGAGTTAGCTACCTGATGAAGGAACACAACTGCAAAAGCTAGTGCTTCCAAATAAACCTGTTGCACTACAAGCTGGTGTTGTGTGATTTTTAACTTTGTCCACCCCAGTCCAACACTGGCTCCTCCACATCAAGGTAGTCTAAAAGTGACATAGTTATGCCTGTTCTTTATTTATTGGTAGATTATCCGATCCTTTTGCTATAGCACCCTGTCAAATGCCTTCTGGATGTCTAAGTACTGCATATCCTTTCATCAAGATAAATAGTTCCTTCAACAAGTCAATTAAATTAACTAAACATGATATCACTTTCCCAAAATCATGCTGAATTTGCCTGATCAGATTGAGATTTTCTAAGTATCCTGTTATAAGCTCCTTAATGAAAGAATTCTTAGTTTCCCTGGCATCCCTCTAAAATTGTGAGGATCTGTTTTGCTTTGCTATGGTGCCCATTTGGAGGGATAAGGTACCAATTTGGATATGGTCCCAAAACACCTGCTGAAGAGGTTAAGTATCTTTTAGAACTATTAAACGTGCATAAAAATCCATTATCTCCTTAACTTGTTACATTCATTGAAACTGTCAACAGACTATTAAAAGATATTTACAAAAAGACCTATAAACAGTGTAAAAAGAAACTGTCAGAAGTGTCAAGGTATTTAAATGTCCTGCCCTTTAAATATTTTTGAAAGCTGTCAGGTATGTTAAATGGCATAACTGCTTGCTATTTCTTTCCAGTTTGCTGAGATAAGATAAAGGCTGACAATTGCCATGTGACTGATTTTACAACTTTTCACCATCCCACAAAATCTTGTGAATTGTCTTGGATTTCTGGGGTGTCCTTTTGGAGAGGTAAATTACCCATTTGGATATGGTTCCAAACACCTTCTGAAGAAGTCATTGTTATCTCATTATCGTGATTCGATTGACAACTCTGAGTGGTTAAAGGCTCTGAAGAATTCCATTGTTTGTTTTTTGAAGGAATGATGCACTTGAATGAAATGTTTGTGCTTGTAAAGTATCGTGTAGTTGAATGAAGTTAAATATAATGTTTCTTTCATATAAATGAGAGCGATTTTAAAACACAAAGCTGTAAATAGACACTGTGATTTCAACTGAATTTAGTTTTGAGGTCCATCTATGGTGGAAGCTGGGAGAGTTGGCATTGTAGGTGTAAGGACAAAAGGTAGTGGAGTTAGGTTGGCATTGGTGGTATAAAGGCTCATTGGGTGTGGGTATAGGTTCGCATGAAGGGTATGAGGAGCTGTGTGTGATCTGCAGAGAAGCATAGATTGGTAAGGAGGATATAAAGATCTATGGGGGCAGATGGGAGACTTACTTGCCCATTCAGCCTGCCTCTGCACATATCCTGGGGTTATTCCAGCCTGATTCCCAATGAATCCCAGCCACTCCAGAAGCATCAACTTCTGGTCCCCTTTCTCTGGGGTTGAGCTTGAATAGTCAGGAACTGTCTCAATTGAACTCATGACCTGAGAGTGGAAATCAAGTCTATTGTGAATGTTAGCTCTGATTAGTCAAGGTAGTGCCATAGTAAATGCAGCTCGGAATAGTAGTCCTTCAAGTATTCCTTTAGTTGAAAATGCCCAATGTGTGGACATATTCTGTTTTCAAAGGACTAGGCCTTGCTTATGAATGTATGTAGCTTCCAGCAAGCGTTAAGTGAACCAAACTGCGAGCCCATCTGATAATCTTAAATTATTGAAAGGAATGATGGAGAATAGTTAATACGAACATTTAAAAAACACATGGAGGAACTGCAATATTGCTCTTTCCTGATTGGCACAAATGAAAATGGGAAAGGTGGCCAAATGTGGCTAATATGGGAAATTAAGGACAGTATTAGATCCAAAGAAGGGGGTTATAATTTGGCAAAAGAGCAGCAGACCTGAGGATCAAAAGCAGTTTGGATTTCAGCAAAGTAAGACAAAGGGATTGATTAAAAGGGAGAAAATAGAATATGAGAGAAATGTTGTGGAGGACATATAAGTTGATTGTAATAGCTTCTTTAAGTGTGTGAAGAGAAAAAGATTAGTGAAGACAGATGTTAGTTCCTTACTGTCTGAAACAGGGAACGTTATAATGGGGAACAAAGAGAAGACAGACCAATTAAATACATATTTTGGACAATACAAATAATGTTCCAAAAATGTTGGGGAAGAGGATCTAGTGAGACGGAGGAAATCAAGATTAGTAGGGAAATGGTATTGGGGAAATTGATGGGATTAAAGGCCGTGAAATCTCCAAAATTCAACAGTCTACATTCCAGAGTACTCAGGAGGTAGCCCTAGAAATAGTGGGTGCATTGGTGGTCGTCTTTCAAGATTCTATAGACTCCAGATCAGTCCCTTTGGTTTGGAGGGTAGCTAAGGTAACCTCACTATTAAAAAATGAGGTAGATAGAAAGCTGAGAATTATAGACAGGTTACCTTAACATCAGCAGCAGGGGTAATACTTGTGCACATTATAAAAGATTTAATAGGCTGTAAGTTTGCTTGCTGAGCTGGGAGGTTCATTTTCACATGTTTTGTCACCATACTAAATAACATCTTCAGTGAGCCTCCAAATGAAGCACTGGTGGTGTTTCCTGCTTTCTATTTATATGTTTGGGTTTCCCAAGCAAACCCAAACATTTCAATCGAAAGCAGGAAACACCAGCAGTGCTTTGTTTGGAGGCTCACTGAAGAGGTTACCTAGTATGGTGATGAAATGTCTGAAAAAGAACCTTCCAGCTCAGTGAGCAAACCTATTTCCTGAACTTCAATCTTAGCTACAAATCTTCTCAAATTTTGTTAAGATATAATAGGAGAAAACTTGAAAAACAGTCACAGGATCAGATAGAGTCAGCATGGACTTACAAAAGGAAAATCATGCTTGACAATGTAATTTTGAGGGTGTAACTAGTAGAGTTGATAAGGGGGAATCAGTGGATGTGGTTTACTTGGACTTTCAGAAGGCTTTTGATATGATCCTACATAAGAGATTGTCTTGTGTTGCCATAGTCTTACCAGACCATAGGCTGTTCTCTTATTAGAGAGAGGTGACTGGTGGTGGTTTAACCTGAGGGCACCAGTCATCAGGTGAGTGAAAAGAGGCTGAGGAGAGTCCTTCATGGTAACCTCAAACCGGTGATGGGAATTGAACCAACACTGTTGGTGTCACACTGCTCTGCAAACTAACAATCCAGCCAACTGAGCGAAACCAACTCCCACATAGGAGATTAAATAGGAGATTAACATAAAATTAAAGTGCATGAAATTGGGGTAGTGCACGAATACGATTAGAGAACTGGTTGGCAGACAGGAAGCAAAGAGTAGGAATAAACAAGTCTTTTTCCAAGGGGCAGACAATAACTAGTGGGGTACTCATGAGATCAATGTTTGAACCCTAGGTATTCACAATATATATTAATGATTTAGATGAGGGAAATAAATGCAATAGCTCCATGTTCACAAATAACATAAAGCTGGATGATTGGGAGGGTGAAATGAGAGGAGTTTGCAGAAATGCTTCAGTATGATTTGGACAAGTTGAGTGATAAGACAAATGCATGCCAGATGTAATAGAGCATGAATAAGTGTGAAATTATCCAATTTGGTTGCAAAAAACATGAAGGCAGATTATAATTTGAATGGTGATAAATTGGAAAAGATGAGCTTCGATGAGATCTAGATCTCCTGGTACACCAGTCACTGAAAATAAGTATGCAGATGTAGCAGGTGGTGAAGAAAGCAAATGGTATGTATGGTATGTTGGCCTTCAAAGCGAAAGGATTTAACTGCAGGAGCAGGGATGTCTTGCTGCAATTATACAGGGCCTTGGTGAGATCACAAGTGGAGTATTGTGTGATGTTTTTCTCTCCTTACCTCATAGAGTCAGAGATGTACAGATCCTTCAGTCCAACTCGTCCATGCCGACCAGATATCCCAACCCAATCTAGTACCACCTGCCAGCACCCGTACCATATCCCTCCAAACGTTTCCTATTCATTTACCCATCCAGATGCCTTTTAAATGTTGCAATTGTACTAGCCTCCATCACTTCCTCTGGCAGCTTATTCCATACATGTACCACCCTCTGCGTGAAAACGTTGCCCCTTAGGTCTCTTTTATATCTTTCCCCTCTCACCCTAAACCTATGCCATCTAGTTCTGGACTCCGTGACCCCCAGGGAAGAGACTTTGTCTATTTATCCTATCCATTCCCCTCATGATTTTATAAACTTCTATAAGGTCACCCCTCAGCCTCCAATGCTCCAGGAAAAACAGCCCCAGCCTGTTCAGCCTCTTCCTACAGCTCAAATCCTCCAACCCTGACAACATTCTTGTATATCTTTTCTGAACCCTTTCAGGTTTCACAACATCCTTCCAGTAGGAAGACCAGAATTGCACGCAATATTGCAAAAGTGGCTTCACCAATTTTCTGTACAGCCACAACATGACCTCCCAACTCCTGTACTCAATACTCTGACCAATAAAGGAAAGCATACCAAATGCCTTCTTCATTATCCTATCTACCTGTGACTCTACTTTCAAGGAGCTATGAACCTGCACTCCAAGGTCTCTTTGTTCAGCAACACTTCCTAGGACCTTACCATTACTTGTATAAGTCCTGCTGATTTGCTTTCCCAAAATGCAGCACCTCACATTTATCTAAATTAAATTCCATCTGCCACTTCTCAGCCCATTGGCCCATCTGATCAAGATCCCGTTGTAATCTGACGTAACCTTCTTCGCTGTCCACTACACCTCCAATTTTGGTGTCATCTGCAAACTTACTAACTATACCTCTTATGTTCACATCCAAATCATTTATATACATGACAAAACGTAGTGGACCCAGCACCGATCCTTGTGGCACTCCACTGGTCACAGGCCTCCAGTCTGAGGAAGGTTGTTTGGGCTATGAAGAGAGTGCAATGAAGGTTCACCAAACTGATTTCTGGGATGAAAGGACTGACATATGAAGAGAACTGGATTGGTTTGGACTATATTCACTGGAACTTAGAAGAACGAGGGAGTATATAATAGAAACTAATAAAATTCTAACAGGACGAGACAGGATAAATGCAGAAAGGATGTTCCTGATGATTGGAGAGTTCAGGCCATGGGTAACAGTCTAAGCATATAGGGTCAGTCATTTCGGACTGAGATGAGGGACAATTTCTTCACCAAGGTCTGTGGAATTATCTGTCACAGCAAATGGTTGATGCCAAAACACTGGATGTTTTCAAGAAGGAGTTAGGTATAGTTCATAGAGCCAAAGGAATCAAAATGTATTGGAAGAAAGTGGGAACGTGACACTGATGATCAGCTGTGACCACACTGAATTGCAGAGCAGGCTCAAAGAGCTGAATGGCCCACACACTGCCATCTTCTATGTTTCCATGTAGAGCTTCAACAGCATGCCATTTTTTTGTAGCAATATTCAAGTTCTGAAGTATCAAGTTACTATTCATATTAAATCTTGCATCAGGGCAGGATCTCCTACTGGATATTGAAAAGTGTCTGGTGGGAGGGAGTAGCTGCCTGACATCAAGAGTTTCAGAGAGGTCATACCTCGAAGCTTAATATGCCCACTTTTTAAAATAGGAACTTGGGGAAATCTATGGAGAAGATTGGAATAATTGAATATGAAAGTGACAAAGCCACCATTGAGGGTTTTAGTAGCAACCCAGCTAACTGTGGACATGTTCAAGGAGTGGAAGTAGATTGTTTTGTGATGGAGAGAATATTTGGACAGATCTGGTTTAGCTTCAAAGGGGGTGTTGAGACAGCATACTGTCTGGCTGAGTTTGAGTTTATAGTTGGAATCAATAGCAATGATAAAAAATTTGTGATGGGAGATGAATGTGAAGATGATAAAGATGCTGCCTTCCATCATGCTAATATTTAACACCAGGCAAAATGGTTGCTTATTTCATACTGGATGCTTGTCAAGCAGACTAACAGAGAAATTGGAATGGTTGAGAGAGATTCGAAAGTGAGAGTTGGACAACATCAGTATACAAATGAAAGTTGATGAGCTATCATGTAGAATCAAAAGAGGACTACACCACAGTGAGATCCTTCAGGCACTCAAGAGATAATGGTATGGGGCTATAATGAGTAGTCATTGCTGCAGGTGTTCTGGGTAGAGTCAAATAGGAAGCCAAGTACAAAGTAAATATAACATGCATTTTACCCTTATGATTTTTTTTTCTGCTTATTAAAAGGAGGGATGAGATGGGGAAAAAGAATAATGTTCAAAATGTCAAATGCATTTTCCCTCTTTGTTACAGATAGCAGGTTGTCAAGGTAACGAGGGAATGAGGAAGGGAACAAAGAATGAACCTGAAGAGGTATTTTTCACCTGCAGCAAAATAGCACTTTTGCAATCACAAACAATTATAGATTTCTCAAAGGTTTCATTATGTATACCGTATATATGACAGGCTAATGGAGTTGCAATGGACACAAAGTGTAGTCTAATGAATATATAATAAATGAATAAAATTAAACAAAGACAACTGATTTTAATTTGTGACTGTCCTATTTTTCACCTTTTTCACCCCAGACTACTCTTACAACTTCTTCAGAATAGCCTGAAATAAATTATTCCCTAATATAGCAAATTTCATTTTTCAATCTCTTGAAGTTGCTCATAATTCTTCATATTTTGAAAACTGTTAATGAGGACTTGAACAGATCTTTGCTCATAATCCTTGTGTTACTTTTTAATACAGTGGAGACAATATACATAAAAGCCAGTTGCTCCATTTCAGATGTACAGCCACGGCACATAGATATAAATAAACCATTTTCTTAACATTACATACAGACTAGAGGACATTTAACACAGTTAGTTAATGGTTATTTGTTTAGCATTATTCTTTTATCTTTCAGTGTTGAAATCTCATTGCTTACTGTAACTTTGGAGGGACATTGTAAGGTCACTGGCAGGAAGCCTAGAGGAAAATAGCAGTTACAAAGTGCTAATGGTTTATAGAATTTTTTTTCCTGGTCAGCAGTCTGAAGTAGGCAGACTGGCATGCATTAGAATCATCCAGGTTCAAATTGTAAGCTATTCTTTCTGTTCAAATATCCTGCAGCCTCTTAGAATTGGAAAATGATGTAATGATTTTTGATGTAATTTTTAAAATGACAAATATCAATATACAATCTATTATCTAATTCTGTAAAATTAGTACATTAATACCAACAAAAATATATTTTCTGAAATATTTTTGGAATATTTTCTACTGGATATAATGATGGAAATTATAAATAACAGGCATTCATCACATTGTATACAGTATTTCACTTGATCAATATATGGCTATAGCATAGACTACTGAGAGACACAAACAGCTCCCACTGTTTAGTCTATTTTTAAAAATGTCATTAATTGAGTGGTGTACTAAGGGAGTAATGTTCAGAGTAAATACATTGAATAGTACAGGCAAGGCACTGAACTTATTTGTTACATTTTTAATGGATTTGTGCGTTCATTGAGGCCAAGGATTGCTGGAGAATGGAACAAATATTTGAAGAGAAGGGGAAATAAACAGGCTAAGTGAACCAAATTTAAAATTAATGGACAAGCTTATACAATCGGAACCATTTTAACTTCAGATTGGCTTAACTCCAAGTGGTAAGTATTCCTGTTTATACAACAGAGTGGATTCCTTAACATCAACAGCAACACAAGAACAACTCTGAGGCAACTGTTCAAAATTTGCACTAGCTGGGAATATGCACTGTCAGGACAGCATTACTAGTCTTACTGGGTAGATTGGCTTTAGGAACCAGAAACATTTGATAGCTAGCAGCAATTTCCATTATTGGGAAATGCTCTCTGCCATAGGCTGAAACTTATATATTGATGCAGCAGTTGTACTTCCTGTGGTGCAATGAAGAAATTGCCTCAAGGTGGTTCTCTGTCAGTTGAACTACTGATGAAGTCAGCACCTCCTTCAGCTAGAATGCTGCAGGATACATGCAGCATGAGACTGCAGTGGCATTAGTCACAATGTACGTCAGCTTTTCTTATTGACACACTGCGTGGTCCTTTCTCACCAATACCAGAATGTTAGTAAATTATGATTTTTTTTTTGTTTTCTCTCTTTCATTGGAAATAACAGGTTTTATTCATAAAGTTTTATTGTCATGTGTATGCAAATATAGGGATACAGGAGCACAGTGAAAAGTTTATAATGTCGCCATTCACGGCACCATCTTAGGTATAAGGTTCCACAGGTACAAAATATTAGGGAAAAAGTAGAAAAATAAAGCAGTATAAAGCAGTAAATAAGAAATAAAGTTAAAAGTTCCAAATTACGATCCTTCGTTAGCCATGGACCTGCAGTCACTCCGTGCTGGGCTTTCCTCACGTGGGCTCAATCTTTCTCCCGCACTGGGCTTGATCTCCCTGTGTCTCCACACAGCATTCTCACCGTGGACTGCCATTTAACATGTTAAAATATTGAATAGCATTGTCTTATATATCTTTATGTTATGAAAAACTGTAAATAAGGACTCTAAGACTTTTGCTTGCAATCCCTGTGCTACTATTTAATACAGTATACACAGAAATCAAAATCAAATGCTCAATTGAAGCGCTATATGCCATGGCATGTAGAAAGAAATAAACTGTTTTCTAAACATTGCATATGTTATCTTATTACTGGAAAAACTAGAATTGGTCTCTTACTCCCATTCCTGATGATATCACCTCCATGTTCATGTTAGGTAATATTGTAAATAGTTATATCTTCAGGTCCTCTATTCTTTAAATCTGCTGTCATTACATGTCGCCTTGAGGCTACCATGAAGGATTCTCCTCTCCATCTCTCCTCTTGCTCAAGGTGTGGTGATCCTCAGGTTAAACCACCAACAGTTGTCTCTGTCGAACGAGAAAGCAGTTCTAAGGTCTGGTAAGACTATGACGACCTTTTAGCTATAGAGGTATAAAGCATGGAAACAGGCCCTTCAGCCCAACTCATCCATGCAAACCAGGTATCCTAAACTGAATTAGTGTCTTTTTACTTTGAAAGATTAAACCTTGATCCTACTGCCGTCGCAAATGACCATGTCTTTTCCAATCTGTTGTTTCTCTCCAAAATTCTTAAAACATATTTTGGCCTCGAAAATCTGTCCTAATCTTTTTCAGAACTCTTATGTTTCAATCCCTGCATTAAGGTTTCTGCAATGCAGCGGTACCTAACAGATCTTATCAAAATCATAAATTACATCCTACATGATTGCAACAAAGGTACGATTTCCCTTCTCATCCTGTTTGCAGCCTTTTACATGATCAATCACACACATCCTGCTCAAATGTCAACCAGCTTATTGGGGTCTTGTGGCACAGTGACAGTGTCCATACCTTTGATCCTGGAGGCCTGGGTTTGAGACCCATCTGCCCTAGAGGTGTGTAACAACATATTTGCCCAGATTGATTAGAAAATACCTGCTACTGCTTCTACCTGGGTACATTCTTGTCTAACTGTAGCCAGAGAGTCACTAGCAATGACTTCTGCTCAGTTAGCTCTGCCACCCTCCACAACCCTATGCTTGTCTCCCATTTAACTTGCATCAATGCTGTCATTATCAATGCTCGCATTGTTTTGATGACACCCAGCTCTAACTCATTACCAACTGTCTTGACTTTTCCACTACAATTAAATTGCCCATTTATCTACATCAACCCCCTGTACTAGATGAGCAGAAAAGGTTCTCCAATCAAACACTGGGTAGACTGAAGCTTTTGTTTTTGGTCCCTGCTCCAACTGTTTCTTAACTACTACTACTACTACTCCTGATTTGCTGGCAACTGTCTGAGAATAAGCCAGCCTGTTTCTAACCTCACTGTCATATTCAATCCTGAGGCATACTTCTAACCTCATATTCATACAATCTCTAAAACTGCTTATCTCTAATTCTTGACATTACATACATTTATCTTAGCTGATCTGTTTCTGAAACCCTTGATCATATCTACTTACTTCTAGATTCAAGTCTTCCAATGCAGTCCATGCTAAACTCCCACACTTTGCCCTCTATAAACTTGAGTCAATCATTGTTTTATAATACTTCTGTGGACTAATTACATTGGATACATTATATGCACAAGTTGTTGTTACTGTTTTTAAAATGGAGCAAGTATAGAAAAAAAATACTTCATTCGGCAGTAAGGCAAGAACCAGAGGTCATAGATTTCAAATAACTGGCCACAAAGCCAGCGAGTAAATAAGGATAAATTTCTTCTGGTTAAAATCTAAACATAGAATTTTTTTTAAAAAATCCACATTTGGACATAAAGAAGGAGCGATACAAAAAAACTGCACATACTGCAATCCAAAGTAGACAGGCAGGAGGGTGGAAGAACACAGCAAGTCAAGCAGCATCAGGAGGCGAGACCTGAAGAAGGATTACACCTGAAACGTCGCCTTCTCCACCTCCTGATGCTGCCTGGATTGTTGTGTTCTTCTAGTCTCCTGCCTGTCTACTAAAAAGAGCGAGGAAATGAATCACAAAAGTGTTACAGCACATGAGGAGACCATTCGGCCCCTCAGATCTGTACTTGCTCTTGAAATGAACATCAGTGCCTACTGCCAATTTTCTGCTTTTCCCCCCACGTCCTGAGCGGCATTACCTGAAAATAGTTGCTGAATCCGCACTAATATGACGCGCCCATTGGTGTCCTTCCAAGCTGTAACACTTTGTGGCTGTTACACTGAGGAGGACTCTTCCAACACGCACACTGTCCATCGACGTTGCCTCACCTTTTTTGAAATTGCCATGAGAACCTCGACCATGCCCCGCCATTTCCCGCCATGCTATTGCGAAACGTATGGACGTCGCCCGGCGTGATGACGCAAGCGCGCGAGGGTGGTGAGTGGCAGGCGCGAGAGAGCTCGAGCTGAACAGCAGTTAACGATCGGGACCCGCGCAAAGGGAAGGGAAAAGGGGAAGACAGAGTGGAGTCTTGGGATCACTTCAGCCAGCGGTATAAAGTAATCAGAAACGAGCCACTATTGTGTGCAGGTATCTCTCACCTACCAGGGTAGAGCTCAGCGACAGCGGGCAACTCTCTCCGGAAACATCCAGCCTGACAGGGATTTGCCTCTCGTCCCGTTTCCTCAGTCGGTTGCAGGATGCCGTTGGCACAGTTAGCTGGTCCTTGGCCCAAAGTGGACCTGGTTCACCTAGAGACCGAGGTAAATATTTCAACAAGGCATAACCAGACTAGAGGGGGGGATCAACTCTGCCTAGAGGGAAATGTCCATTCATCGGGGAAAGCTATGCTGTTAAATCAGCTCTTGCTGTTTGGGATAAAGTGAACTGACCTGAGAAGCTCAACTGCGAGTGATCTCTGCTTGGGGAAATTCCTCTGAAGTTGAAAGGTCTAAGGTGGGCTTCTCCGATCGCTCACACTTTCCAATCGAGGGCGGTGTATGTACTAAAATCATTGTCAAATATTAGCAAAATTGCTGTTTGGGGCGCCGTTGAAATTTATCGAAACAGTATCTGCAGAGGATCGAGCCCGCAGGAGAACAATTCAGTTATCTTAGGCATTGCAAATGTTGGTTATATTGCCACATTGTGGTTACAATTATGACTTTTTTGGGAAAAAAATATTCGTGCTTGGCAGTTGCGTGCTTTGTGTCACCGCGTCGTCTTTGTTCAGTGATTGTGTGTAGTGTCTACCGTCCGACGTTGGATTCTGCTAACTTCAAAAATATTAATTAATGCAATAATGAATGTACCTCTTGAAAAGAAAGTCACCTTTATGAACATTTTTTGCCAGGACTGTTTTTATTTGGAAAATAGTGAAATGAATTATGCCGCATATTGCAACAGCAGCTGGTGATGAAAGTGACTTCAAAAGGACTATGGCCAGAATGACATTCTGAATACTTTATTTAATACATATATGATCTTGCATCGCTGCTACCAAACGGATTCCTCTTCCATAATCTTTCCTTTCTAACCAAAATGATGATTTGCCAAATGCTTTGTGGAGTCAGAAACCTTTCTAACGTAGATAGAAAACCTGAGATTGGGAGAGTGGTGAAAAGTAATTGTAAATACAGTGGGCAGAAAGGGAAGGAGTGCGTCTACAATGGAGCTGCAAGATAGTGCTCTAGAATAATTTTATTGCATCCTTCTGTAGTTGAGAAGCAGAACTTAGAAGATGAACAATGGGATATTGAAAGAAAGTAGAAAGAAACACACTGAAATTGAAACATTTCCTGAAATAGGAAATTGGATCTGGGGCTGTATTATAAAACTTTGATGGATAAACTTGATGGATAAAACATTACAGTTCACTTATAAATCAGATTTGAGCAAACATGTAGTAAAATTAAGGTTTTATGTTTACTAATCTATTACTTCATTAACATTTTATTAGAAAAAAATCAAGTCTTAAAACTGGCAGAAACATTTGACAATTGAACATGTATATTAAGCAACATGCTACAGAAATTCGTGAAAAACCACTGGTTGTTTAAGATACTTTAATGGGAATCAGTGGGAAAGAAAGTCATCTGCAATTCCATTGGAAATCTAATCCATTAAATTCTCTGGAATTTGTTGCAATAAATAGTTCTTGTTTTGGTATCGATTGATCACCTACTATTCTGGATGAGCTCTTGATTCAGGAGTATGAACTATCCAGTTGAAATGTTCAGGTACAAATGAAGATGCATAACTGCAAAACAAGTTCTGCCTGATAAGCCTTCAATTCTCCTCAAAAACACAATTTTTGAATTTAGAGTCCTTGCACTCTACCAACCCAATTCATGACTGCTGCAGGCCATCAGCAGCAGCAGAGTTGTACTCGAACACAAGTACAGTCTTATAATTTGGCAAATCCTCCACTCTACCGTTACTATTAAGCAAGGGGATCAACCCTGGTTCAATGAAGAGTACATGAGGACATGGAAGGAGCAGTGCCAGATGTACCTAAAAATGAAATGTCAACCTGGTGAAGCTACATAACGGGATTATTTGGAGTCAAAGTGCAAACAGTAGAGTTAAGCAATTCCAACCGATGGACCATTACATTACAGTGTGGAAACAGGCCTTTCAGCCCAACAAGTCCACACCGACCCGCCGAAGCGCAACCCACCCATACCCCTACATTTACCCCATACCTAACACTACGGGCAATTTAGCATGGCCAATTCACCTGACCTGCACATCTTTGGACTGTGGGAGGAAACCGGAGCACCCGGAGGAAACCCACGCAGACACGGGGAGAATATGCAAACTCCACACAGTCAGTCGCCTGAGGCGGGAATTGAACCCGGGTCTCTGGCGCTGTGAAGCAGCAGTGCTAACAACTGTGCCACTGTGCCGCCCATATCTAATCTTTGCAATTCTGCCACATCCAGTCATTAATGGCAGTGGGCAATTAAACACCTCAGTGGAGGGAGCTCCAGAAATATCCCCATCATCTGATGGAGGAGTGTAGCACAACAGTACAAAAGATAAGGCTGAAGCCTCTGCAACAGTCCTTAGTTAAAAGTGATCCATCTCAGCCTCCAGCAATTCAGTTTTATATCAAGAACTGTTGAAGGTATTGTACACTGCATAGGCCCTGACAAATATGCTGGCAATAGTACTAAAGATATGTGCTGCACCAAGACAGATGGTTCTCGGACAGCCACAACACTGGTATCTACCTGATAATGTGGAAAATTGCCCAGATCCATCTTGTCCACTCAAAGCAGGACAAATCCAATCAAACTAGTTATGTTCTCACAATTTTTCTGTTGTTTATCAGCAAAGTGATGTAAAAGATCATCAACAGTTTCTTCAAGTTGCACTTCTTTAGCTTTTAGATGCTTAGCTTGGGTTCCACCAAGGCCACTCAGCTCTTGACTTCACAACAGCCTTGGTTCAACAAGGACAAAATAACTGAATTCCAGATGTGAAGTGAGTGAGTGCCATTGACATCAAGGTTGCATTTGACCAAATGCAGCATCAAGGACCCCCAGTAAAACTGATGTTAGTGGGAATCAGGGAGAATCTCTCCATTGGTTGGAGTCATACCTGAGGCAAAGGAAGATGATGACTTGATGGGCCGAATGGCCTTATTTCCACTCCTATGCGTCATGGTCTTGTAATGTCTTAGGCCCAACTGTCTTCAGCTGCTTCATCAATGACCTCTTTATCATAAGATCAGAAGTGAGAATCTTCTTCGGAGAATGCAGCTGTCCACGTTCAATAGCAGAAAGATCTGGATAAGATCCAGGTTTGAGCTGATAGTGGCAAATGAAATTCACATTGAACAAATGCCAGGGAATGACTATACCCAGCAAGAGTGAGTTTAACCATCAGCCCATGGCACTCAATATCATTTAAATCACTTAAACTCCCATGGAGGTTACCATTGTCCTGAAGTTGAATTGAAATTTGCAAATAAATACAGTGACTACAAGACCAGGTTAGAAGTTAGGAATCTGCAGTGAGTAACCCATCTCCTGAATCCCCAAAACCAGATAAAAAGCACAAGTCAGGGGTCTGAATGGAATACTTCCAAGTTCTCGAATGAGTTCAGCTCCAGCACTGTAGAAGCTAGACACCATTCAGGATCCAGCAGCCCACTTAAACCACATCCACAAACATTCACCAATGCACCATGATAGCAGTGTGCCCCATCTACAAGGTAAATTCACAAATGTTACATGGACAGAACCCTCCAAACCCATGGCTACAAACATACAGAAGAGCAAGACAGCAGATACATGGGATAACTACCACCTGCAAGTTCTCCTCCAAGTCACTCTCAATCCTGACTTGGAAGTATATGTTGCTATTCCTTCATTGCTGGGCCTTCACTTCTGCAACACTCCCATCCCCAATATTAGTGTGGATCTACATATAGCAAATTAACTGCAGAAGTTCAAGAAGACCATTGGTTTCTTAATACCAACTCAGGAATGGACAATGCACGTTAGCTGAGCTGGTAATGCCCAAATCCCATAAACAAAAAAAAACCCAATCTCCTGTCCCTTTCTTAATTAATTGAATGTGTTGTCATTGCCCAAAACTGAAAGTTTCTTCTCCAGAACTCCATGTTGAATCCACCCAGTAAACCTTCCACCCCTGACATGGTAACAAAACTGCTCTTATCAAAGGTATCAGTAACATATTATGCAACCTGTTAAAAAAACTATCCTTTATCTTTCTTCTGTGAACTCCCTGCATTGTTCATCACATGATCCTTGAATGTCACTGCACAACCATCGAGCTCAGTGGGACTTCTCACTCTTGGTTCATTCTTACCTATTTTGTTGTAGATAGATTATCATTTACAACAGCTTTTCTTTTCACTAATGTGCAGTATCTTTCAATTTCCTCCCATTTGAAATCTATGTTTTGCCCTTTGGGCAATATTGTCCAAAAAACACAAATTAGTTTTATTTGATCATTAACAATATTCAGTTCACTACTATCTCCCTAAATTGTTAGATTGCTTGTCCAGATTCCAGAGCGAGTTGAGCAGGAATGTCCTCCAATTTAACAATGAGAGGACTAAAATCATTGGCTTTGGTCTTTGCCACAAACTCAATTTCCTAATTGCTGGTTCCATTCCTCTTTCTGGTAAATATTTGAGATGAACATTTTGTGCATAACTTTGTTATCATAATTGACCACGAGATGAGTTGCCTACAATGCATCCGCACAATACTAGTTCAGATTATTTCCACTATTACAAATTTTTTTTTGGAATTCATTTGTGGAATGACTGGACCAAAATTTATTCCCTATCACGAGCTACCTCTGAGAAATTGGTGGTGAGCTGCCTTTGTGAACTGCAGCAATCCATTTGGATTGTTACCACAATGCTGTTATGGCAGGTGTTCCAAGATTTTGACCTAGCAACACTGAAGGAATGACAATATATTTTGACGTTAGAATGTTGATCTGTTTGATGTTGATTGAGGGATAGATATTAGCCAGAAACACTATAGATCTTTTACATCCACCCAAACATGCAGATGGGGCATTAGAATAATATCTGATCTGAAGGATAGCACATCTGACAATGCAAAATTACATTTCTCCTGCACTTGTGTCCATCTTGATTGTTCTATTCAAGTCCTGGGTCACAACCTGGACCTTGTGATTCAGAGGGAAGGGAACTGAAAACATAGTGTTACAGGATAACAGATTCTGCCTAAAGACTAGACATTAAGACACTAATCTGGAACTGGTGTGTTTAGAATGAGAGAGATTTGCAAACGAGGAGAATTTTTAAAATTGAGACTTGGTTTAGCTGTGAGCCGTTGCAGGTCATGAAGGGACTTGGATATGACTGGCAGAGCTTGGGATTAACTTTCTGCAGGTTGAAAGATGGAATGTTGGCTCAGATTGTATGGACATTAAAGTCAAGTCTAGAGATTAAAAAGGGATGGATCAGGGTTTGAGCAACAAAGGAACTAAAGCAGAATGATGTGCTTGGACGCCAAATGTGAGTTCAAATATGTCACAAAAATTGTGAACATTATAGTTTAGTTTGTTTCCAGAAGATGGGCTGGAATGGGTGGCTAGGAATTTGAATTTATGGTGGGGAGTGAAAGTTTCATTCTTCTTCAATGATAAAAAGTTGCAGCATGTTGCTATGCAGAGGGACTTGGGTGTTCTTGTACATGAATCACAAGGTTGGTTTGCAGCTACAACAGGCAATTAGGAAGGAAAATGGAATTTTGTCCTTCATTGCTGAAGGGATTGAGTTTAAAAGCAGGGAGGTCATGTTGCAGCTGTATAAGGTTCTGGTGAGGCCACACCTGGAGTTTTGGTCTCCTTACTTGAGAAAGGATGTACTGGCGCTGGAAGGGGCACAGAAGAGGTTTACTAGGTTGATTCCAGAGTTGAGGGGGGGTTGGTTTATGAGGAGAGACTGAGTAGATTGGGATTATATTCATTGGAATTTAGGATAATGAAGGAGGAATCTTATAGAAACATATAAAATCATAAAGGGAATACAGAAGATAGACATACAGAGGATGTTTCTAACTGGCATTTGAAACAAGAGGGCATCGCCTCAAAATTAGGGGGAGCAGATTTAAACTGAATTGAGAAGGAACTTCTTCACCTAGAGGGTTGTAAATCTAAGGAATTCCCCACCCAGTGAAGTAGTTGACGCTAGTTCAGTCAATGTTTTTAAAGGTCAGATAGATTTTTTTGAACAATGAAGGAATTAACGGTTACAATGAGAGGCCGGGTATGTGGAGCTGAGGCCATGAAAAGATCAGCCATGATCTTATTGAATGGCGGAGCAGCTCAAAGGGCCAGATTGCCAACTCCTGCTTCTAGTTATGTTTCTATGTACTTATTTAGTTGGAGTTTCTGGTATCTTTTGAGACTGATAGCTTTTCAAACAAAGAAATCTCCACAACTCCAACAGGACAAAAACCAATGGGCAAGATTTCATTTTCCTTAAACCTTTAATGTAACAAATCAACTAAAATTAACATAATTGAAACATTATTTATTTCAAATAAAAGATTAAATTTCACTTTAAATAGTTGATACACCAAAAATACAGTTAACTTCAACCATATATCATATCCTGCACAAATGCAGCTCCTCATTCAATCCTAGTCTTTCCAACTTGACCACTTGCACATAGGATTTTTCACTGCTCCTTCATGATTTTGATTCTTGAGTGATAACTCTATCTAAGGTTCCAGGATAGAATTAAGACCAGTCAGATTTCTACAACCCCCTTTTTATTTGGATTATGACCGTTCTGGTGGCATAGCTTTCCAGAATGCCTTTAAAACTGACCAACTGTTACACTAATTCAGTCTGGTCCTCTGAGACAAGTACCCAACTCTTTAGCATGTGTAAATAATTCAATCCACTTTTAGAATTCAACTCCTTTCAGCTCAGTTGCATGTTGCTTCACCAAGTGTGGAGATGGATTTTCTTCTTGTTACCAAACAGAGGATGACATAGAGAACTTTGCTTGCTTCACTTTATACAAATTTCTGTGCTCTGAATTGTTCGCTCAAGATCAGTTGCCACAGCCTTCATCTCCATAGAACGGTCAGCATTAACTCCTCAGATCCTCATTACTTTAACTGGGAATCAAATCACTCCCCTTTCTAGAAATATATATTTTCATACTCTCTTCCCTTAGAACATATTTATAATTGACTTGTTCAGAGATCTTATTACATACCTCTGTAGCAGTTGTGACTTGAACCCGGGTCTCCTGACTCAGAGTTTAGGGACATTACCACTATACCACGAGAGCTCTTTCAATTAGCATATACTTGCAATAATGGGAGAATTCATAAACTGGTGGGCATCTGAGGGATCCTGATGCAATCTTTTCTGACTGGTATCATTTTCAGTGCTGTAAAGCAAGATGATTTTAAGGAATGTGATTTAAAGGTGTTTGATTTATTTAAATTTTAATATTTATTTTTAAGTTTTGATTTAGGCTAGTAGATGTGGGTCTTAGTTTGCTTGTTTTGAGGGGTTAATGATCAACTTGCAAGTTAACCCACTTAATTCTGTTTTTCTCTCCATAGATGCTGCCAGACCTGCTGAGTTTCTCCAACATTTTATATTTTTATTACATCTTTCCAGTAATTGTATTAGTTTACTAAAATGAAACAGAGTGAGCTTTTGATGTATAATGGGATTTTGTTTCATTCATAGATAAATAGTTGTACATTCAGTTTTCAAATTTGGAAGGTTTCAAATTGTATATTTTCTGATTAGAGGAAATACCCATAGTTTTAGAAAAGCTTTGGGTTTCAGTTTGACAGTTTTTCAGAAGTCTTGATTGACGCTAAATGTGTAAAACAATTGCCCTTGAGAAAGGGAAATAGTTTAGAACTATTGAGACATAGGCCACCTTTTTTTATATTCATTTACCGGATGAGGGAGTAGCTGTCTAGGCCAGCATTATTTATTCATCCAGAAGGCAGTTAGGTGTCTGTGGGTCTGGAGTCACATATAGACCAGACCACGTGAGGATGGTAGTTTCCTTCCATCAAGGACATTATTGAACCAGATGGGTTTTTCTGACAATCAACAATGGTCATCATCAGACCCTTAATTCCAGATTTTTATTTATCCCAATTTTGCATGGTAGAATTTGAATCTGGGTTCCCCAGAACATTCCCTGGGTGTCTAGATTAACAGGACAGCAATTAAACCACTAGACCATCACCTCGCCTCAAATCAATGTAAAGTGTTTAGTTTACAAGTTCTAGAACAGATATGCTTGGTTAAAATCCTGAAGGGCCTATATAGAGAAAGTCTAAATTCCGTTATGTGAAAACTCAAGGAATAGGCTATCCAATTCTAATTTCCAGTATAAGAGTTTTAAAAATCGAGCAAACCTATGATGCCCTTAGAGAGGTAATTATTTTGCAGAAATTCAAACATTCACTGCTTGAAGTAGTGCAAACTCATGTGGAAGAATAGAGAGTTAAAATGGCAAGGTTAGCAGCTGAAGTGGCTGACGATTATGAGCTGGTCCATAAAACACAGTTTAGTTTCCAGAATCAATTTCAGTTCATGAGGGATAGAAATTAGGGCAAAGAGAAATCCTCAGTTGGAAAGGGAATGTTAGATCTCAGTGAAGATCATAAGGATAACTTACCACAGGGTAAAACAGAAACCCTTAAGGGGAACAAGCTCCAGTGCTTTCATTGTAATAAAGTGGGCCACACAAAATCACAATGTTGGTGGGATGGGAGAAAGCCAGATGTAGGAAAACCAGACAAGCCTGGGAGTTTTGTTGGAGTAGTAACAAAAAGCACAAGGAAAGTTTATTGCCTCAGAGTGTGCAAGATAATCAGAGGTTGATTAAGGAGAAAGTGCCAGATCTGCTTAAAAAATATACATGCAAGGTAAAGTTTATTTGCATAGGCCAGGAGTAGCAAGTAAAGAGGTTACAATATTAAGGGACACAAGATCCTCTCAGTCTGTGATGCTGAAGGATGAGGAGATATGTACTCCTGAGGGTCTATTGCCAGAAAAGGTACTGGTAACAGGAATGCGTGGTGAGACAAAAAGTGCTCAGTTATGTAAAGTGAGGCTAGATAGTCCAGAGAAGAGTGGAGAATTTGTGGTAGGAGTGCTGGACAAACTCTCAATTCTCAGAATACAATTTATCCTTGCAAATGATAGAGCTGATTCATCAGTAGGTGTGCTACCTACTCTAGTTGAAAAGCCAGTGGAGACGCAGGCAACTGAAGAAATGAAGGATACATATTGGGGAATTTTCTCAGATTGTGTGATCACAAGATCACAGAGGCGCAAGTTAAAGCAGGAGAGATCAAGAGGCACAAGTAAGGAAGCTGATATAGTTCTATTCAAGATTGTTTTGATTAGGTAAGTGGGTCAGAGCAGGAGCAACTAGGTAAACCTGCAAATATCTTCAGCTGTGCTATGCTTATTGAGTTATAGCAGAAAGATGAGAAGTTAAAACAGTTGTATCAAAAGACGTATACAGAAGAGGAGAGTGAATGCATCCCTGTGTGTTATTACTTAACAAATGATGTCTTAGTGAGGAAATGGAGACCATCACACATTCAAGCAGATGAGAAATGGACAGAGATTCATCAAATTGTTTTCCCAATAAGGTGTGGAAAGGAGGTGCTGTGAGTGGCACATAAACTACCACTTGGAGGTCATTTCGGGGTGAGGAAAACAGGCTAAAATACAAAGACATTTTTACTGCCCTGGACTACACAATGATGTAGTTGAATTTTGCCAGACATGTCATATATGTCAGCTATTCGGAAAACCAGAGGCAGTAGTAAAACCTGCACCTATAATACCTATTGTAGCATTTGAGGAACCTTTCACAAGAGTCTTGATTGATTGTGTAGGTCCCCTACCTCAAACAAAAAGTGGGAATAAATATTTATTAACAATAATGGATGTGTCGACTAGGTTTCCAGAGGCAATCCCACAATGCAACATCACAGCTAAAAGGGTTGTAGAAGAATTGCTTAAATGTTTTGCTAGAATGGACTACCAATAGAGTTCCAGTTGGATCAAGGATCAAACTTCGCATTCAAACTATTCAAGGAGGTTATGGTTAACTTGGCAGTTAAGCAATTCAAATCTACTGCGTACCATCTAGAATCACAGAGAGAGCTAGAGAGATGGCATCAAACCCCATGTTAAGGGCTTATAGTCAGGATTATCCAGATGATTGGGATAAGGAAGTTCCATTTGTACTTCTTTTGCGATCAGAGATGCACCAAATAAATCGACCAAATTCAGTCCATTTGTATTAATTTTTAGGGCATGAAGTAAGAGGACCATTAAAATTGATTAAGGAAAAATTAATAAATCAGAATTCAGGCACCACACATTTGGACTATGTGTCAAATTTTAGAGAATGATTAAATAGAGCTGGAGAGTTGGCTAGACAGCATTCAAAAGTATCACAACATACAATGAAACAGGAAGTGGATAAAAAAAATCACAAATTTGCAATTTTGCAATTGGGGATAAGGTATTGGTGTTGCTTCCAGTAACAGCTGAGCCTTTAAAAGTAAGGTTTAGTGGACCTTATCAAATTAGAAATAAATTGAGTAAGGTAAACTACTTGATAAGGACTCCAGACAGGAAGAAATCTCACAGAGTGTGTCATGTGAATATGCTCAAAAGGTATTTTGATAAGGAAGGAAAGCAAGAGGAGAAGGTGCTAATGATTACAGCATAGAAGAAGAACCAAGTTCAGAGGATTCTGAATTGGGCATTCCTTAAATCAAATTGCAAATTTGTGATTTTTTTAATCCACTTCCTGTTTCATTGTATGCTGTGATACTTCTGAATGCTGTCTAGCCAACTCTCCAGCTCTATTTAATCATTCTCTAAAATTTGACACATAGTCCAAATGGGCGGTGCCTGAATTCTGATTTATTAATTTTTCCTTAATCAATTTTAATGGTCCTCTTACTTCATGCCCTAAAAATTAATACAAATGGACTGAATTTGGTCGATTTATTTGGTGCATCTCTGATCGCAAAAAAAGTTGTCAAAAATTGGGATAAATTACTGAGTTATTTTCCACAAGAAAATCAAAATGACCTGAAACAGTTATTATTATCACATAGGGAGATATGCAGAAATAAACTGCAAAGTACTAACCTAATTGTGCATGATTATCGATAGGAGATGCTGTTCCAATTAACCTTTCCAATTAAGCATAACCCTCTAAAGTTGGCACAGGTTCAGAAGGAAATACAGCGCATGCTCTAAGATGGCATAATCAAAGTGAGTTCCAGTAACTGGAGTTCACCCATAATCATGGTATCAAAGCCAGATAGTACCTAACGGTTAAGTGTGGATTATCGCAAAGTCAACGCTGTTATAAAAACTGATGCATATCCAATTCCAAGGTTGGAAGGACAGTGTCCAAAAAGTGAGACAAGCAACTTACATTTCTAAATTGGACTTGTTCAGAGGCTACTGGCAAGTACCTCTCTCAGAACAGCAATTTTGGCTTTCGTAATGCCAAATGGACTGTATCAGTTCGAAGTCACGCCATTTGATCTGAAAAATGCTCCAGCCACATTTCAGAGACTGACGAATAAGGTCATTGCTGGGTTACCCAACTGTGTCATGTATAATGGTGACCTGGTGATTTTTAGTCACTAATGGAAGGAACATTTACAGCATTTATCGGACTTGTTCTATCGACTTCGGAAGGCAGGCTTGGTGGTAAACCAAGCTAAAAGTGAATTTGCCAAAGCCCAAGTCACCCTCCTGGGTCATGTTATTGGACATGGACAAATGGCCCCATGGGATGTGAAAACAAAAGTAATTGGGGAATTTCCTGCACCATCAATGAAAAAAGTGTAC
Organism: Chiloscyllium plagiosum; assembly: GCF_004010195.1. NCBI lineage: Eukaryota > Metazoa > Chordata > Chondrichthyes > Orectolobiformes > Hemiscylliidae > Chiloscyllium > Chiloscyllium plagiosum. Next base: position 14,978,556 of record NC_057736.1, read on the forward strand.
TGCTGTTCCTGGGATAGAGTGGATTTTACTGAAAGTTTGTGCCAAATTTTAGCAGTGTAGCTGCTCCACTCACTGAATTGTTATAAAGGGGCAAGAAGTTTCAGTGGACAGCGGACTGTCAAAAGGCATTTGATAGCCTAAAAACTAGGCATTTGGTAGTGGGTGTGCTGTGGCCTGAATTTGCATGTGGTTGTGCATGTTTGAATGTGTATAGTTAGTACAGTATATAGGTGTGGTTTAGACTACTAACCAATTTGTTTTTGAAGGACTTAAAAATGAAGCCACATTTTGGCATTGATGGTTCATTTTTTTTCAGGGGGGAGGTGTCACAAAGCTGGTCCCTTTTTTCTAAAACCTTTCCTTTTCTCAAGGATACTGTGTCCTTGATTTTTTTTCAGAGGAGTTATAAACTCTCCCGGTTCTGATTAGACTGGTTTGGTACAGAGATTAAAGGGTATCAAGAGGCCTTTTTGTTTATATGTAAACAGGCCAAAGTGGTCATGTTTTTGAAGTGACCTGTATAATGAAAGGGGAGTGGTCAGCTCTCTAGTTGAGCCATTCAGTCCAGAACTAGTTAGAAGTTCAGCAGTGGACTGTGTGAATAGGCTCTCTCTCTCCTTCTGCCTTTCTAACTTCAACCTGGAACATTTGTTCCTTTTTTTTACTGTATTTTAAAGAGGTTTACTTATTGGGACTTTTGTGTATATTTGGAACAGCATAATTACGTCAAGTTTGGATAGACTGAGTTCTGTAGGTGTTCTTTATTCTGTTCTTTGTATTTCATTGTGTACTTTTGTGAATAAAGTTTTGTCTGTTTTAAAACCTAGTAGCCAATCTAGCTAACTTACTCCAGATAATTTTCACTGTACACTTACCAAAACAAATTGCAAAATTTTGGTTTGGGTTGCCTGCTCAAGAATGTTTTGAGTGGTTTGGCCTAGTCCATAGCAATAAACACAAGACTGGGTAAATCCAACCCACTCAATTACTGACCAATCATTCTACTCTTGATCATCAGCAAAGTGGTGGCTGAGATTCATTGACAGTGGTATCTATTGCTGCTCAGAAATAACCTGTCCACCAATGCTTCCTTTGTGTTCCACCAAGCCATTTAGCTCCTGGCCTCACTCTCCCCTACATCAAAGACATCTCGGAAACGACTGCCAGACTATCCAGACCTCTTGGCATCATAGTAGCCCACAAACCCACCAACATACTAAAACTGCAGCTAATGAACTTGAAAAACCTTATGCAGACAACAAGCAAAACTAATGTCATTTACAAAATTACGGTGCAAGAACTGTAACAAACACGACATTGGACAAACAGGCAGAAAACTAGCCACAAAACGACATGACCCTCTCTCACTAGTATCCTTATATACAGATAAGGAAGGACACCACTTCAACTGGGACAACACATCCATCCTAGGACAAGCTAAACAGAGACCCACACGAGAATCCCTGGAAGCATGACATTCCAAACGGAACCCTATCAACAAACACATTTATTTTGACCCCATTTACCACCCTCGAGAAAAAGAACAGGAAATGACATCACCATATGAAATGACATCGCCAACCCAAAGAAACCCAAACATATTAATAAAGTAGGAAACACCAGCAGTGCTTCATCTGGAGGCTCATTGAAGATGTTACCTAGTATGGTGACGAAACGGCTGAAAACAAACCTTCCAGCTCAGCGAGCAAACCTACATCCGGAACCTCAACCTGAGCTACATATCTTCTCAAAACTCGCTAACTCATTGCAAAGTAGCTGAACTGCAGAGATGAGATGAGAGTGATTATCCTTTCCGTCAAGGCAGTGACAGGTGGTGAGGGAACCAACAAGAGGGAAAAAACATGTTCGACCTACCCCCTGTTAGCACTGCCTTCTGCAGGTGCATCTGTCTATGATCATTAAGACTGATCACTGCACAGTTTGCCTACATATTGAGAACCCTCTATCATGTTGTGTGGCACTATCAAGGTGCTTATTGGGACAGACTTTGAACAGATCTAGAAACTCAAGATTGAACATCCATGAGGAGCTGCAGGCCATCAACAGCAACAGAACTGAATGCTAGTACAATCTGCAACCTCATGGTTTTGTATATCCCCCACTCAACTACTACCATCAAGCTAAGAGATCAACCCTGATTCAATGGAGAGTGCAGAAAGGCATGCCAGGAGCAGCACCAGGCTTACCTAAAATGAGCTGTGAACCTGGTGAAGCTACCAAACTGGATTACTTGGTTGCCAAACAATATAAGCAGCAAGTGACAGACAGAGCTAAGTTATATGACAACTCATAGATCAGATCTAAGCTCTGCAGTCCTACCACACCCATTCATGAATGGTAGTGGACAACTAAATAACTCACCGGAGGAGGAGACTCCACAAACAACCTCATCTCAATGGGGATGGAAGAACCCAAAACATCAATGCAAGAAATATGGCTGAAGCATTTACAGTTGAGCGTGTGGTAATGGAAAAACAGAGCAGGTCAGGTAGCATCTGAGGACAGGAGAATCAATGTTTCGGGCATAAGCCCTTCATTGGGAATGAGAGATAAATGGCTGGGGGGGACAGTTGCTGAGAATGCGATAGGTAAGTGAAGTTGGGAGGGAAGGTGATAGGTAGGAGAGGAAGGACACCCACTCCACCTTCAGCCCCCCGGCACACAAGCCTCATTCCTGATGAAGGGCTTATGCCCGAAACATTGATTCTCTTGCTCCTCGGATGCTGCCTGACCTGCTGTGCTTTTCCAGCACCACACTTGACTCTGATCTCGACGTCTGCAGTCCTCACTCTCTCCTCCCTGAAGCATGTACAGCAATCTTACTGTTGTAAGATCTTAGAATTTAGAGGATTACAAAGATAAGGATTAAGGATGGGACTAGCTGGGTATTATTTTTGGGAGCCAGTATAGACCCGAAGGGTCAGTGGCCTCCTTCTGTACTGTAAGATTCCATGCTTCTAAGTGCCAGGTGGATGATCAGCTCTCCCTCTTGCAACGGTCCCCAGCATCACAGATGCCAGTCTTCAATCACCGTGACTCCCTCCACACAATATCAAGAAATGGTTGGAGGTACTCGATACTGCAAATGGCACCTGACAACATTCCAGCAATTGTATTGAAGACTTGTGCTCCTGAACTTGCAGCTCCCCTAGCCAAACTGTTCCAGTGCAATTACAACACTGGTGTCAAACCCCCAACACTTAATCATCAAGAAAGGTGGAAGGTGTCATCAACAGTGCTGTTAAGCTACACATGCTCAGGAATAACCTGCTCACTGATGCCCAGTTTGAATTCAGCCAGGGCTACTCGGCTCTGACCTCGTTACAGCCTTAGTTCAAATATGTATAAAAATGCTGAATCCCAGAGGTGAAGTCAGAGTGATAACTCGACATCAAGACTGCATTCAATCAAAAGTGGCAACAAGGACCCTAGCAAAACTGGCATTGATGGGAATCGGGGGCAAACTCTCCACTGGTAGAGTCATATTTGGCACATGGGAAGATGATTGTGGTTGGAGGTCAATCATCTCACCTGCAGGACATCTCAGCATGAGTTCTTTATGGTAGTGTCCTGGGACTAAACATTTTCAGCTGTTTCATCAATGGCCTTCCCTCCATCACAAGGTCATAAGTGGGGATGTTCATCGATGATTATACATTATTCAGCACCATTCACTCAGATACTGAAGTAGTCCATGCTCAAATGCAACAACCCTGGACAATATCCAGGTTTGGGCTCACACAAATGCCAAGCAATGACCATCTCCAATAAGAGAAAACCTAACTACATTCAGTCAAATAGCATCACTGAATCCTCTGGTATGAATATCCTTTGGGTTACCATTGACCAGAAACTCAACTGGACTCACCATGTCAAAGCAGGTTAGAGGCGAGAAATACTCCAGTGAGTAGCTTACCTCCTGACTTCCCAAAAAGTCTGCCCACCATCCACAAGGCACAAGTCAAGAATGTTTTGGAAGACTCCCCACTTGCCTACATGAATGTAGCTGTAACAACACTCAAGAAGTTTGACACCATCAAGAACAAAGTAGCCTGCTTGATTGGTGCCACATTCACAAGCTTCCATTCTCTCCACCACCAATGCTCTGTAACAACAGTGAGTACTATCTACAAGATCCTTAGCATCTAATAAACCCATGACCACTTCCATCTAAAAGGGCAACAGCAGCAGATACATGGGAACATCACTACCTGCCAGTTCCCTCCAAGTTACTCACCATCCTGACTTGGAAATATATTGCTATCTTCACTGCCACTGGGTCAAAATCCTACACTTCCCTTGTTAAGGCCTTTGTGGATGTATCTACAGCACATGGACTGCAGTGGTTCAAGAAGGCACTCACCATCATCTTCTCAAGGGCAACTAGGGACTGGCAATAAATACTGGCCAGCCAGTGATATGCAAGTGCCATGAATGAATAAAAGAAGAAAATCATTGATCAAGGGAGCTTTTGACTGAGTATGGCAGCAAGCTGTGGCAAAACTGAATCAATGGGAATCTGACGAAATACCCTCGGCTGGTCGGAGTCATAACAAGTACAAAGGCTGTAGGCCATCACTGCGAGAGTTCCTCAGGTTAGAGTCCTAGGCTCCAACATTAGATAATTGAAACTTTTCTCCTTAACATGAAATGGCAACATCTTCGCTGAATCTCCTAATTGGGGATTGCCATTGACCAGAAACGGAATGGGAACAGCCATATAAATTTTGTAAATACAAGTTCAGAATTCAACAATTTTATGATGAGTAACTCTCCTGCTGTCTGCCCAATGCCTGCCCACCATTTTCAGGGCACAAGTCAGGGATATGAGGAAATACTGCCTACATGTCTGAATGATTGCCATCATTTTTTGCACTTTTTGGGGTCATAGAATCATATGGCATGGAAAGAAACCCTTCAGTCCAACTGATTCATGCCGACCACCAATGAAAAATGTCCCAGCCTATTCAACCTCCCTTTATAACTCAAACCCTCCAGTCACGGCAACATTTTTGATGCTCATTATCCAGAACAAAACAGCACACTTGATTGGCACTCCATGCACTAATATTCAGTCCCTTCACCACGGGTACACATTGGGAACAATGTGTACCATCTTCACGATCCACTGCAGCAAATAATCTAGATCCTCCAACAGAACTTTCCAAACCTGTGACCTCAACCACCTCGAATGACAAAGGTAGTTGATGCATGGGATACTACCACCAACAGGTTTTCTCAAGCCACATATTATCCAGACTTGCAACTATATCATTGTTACTTCATTGCTGCTGGATAAAAGTTCTGTTCCTAACAACACTGTGGCCATACCTACAACCCAAGGACAGCAATAGTGCAAGAAGGCAGTTCAAGACAACTTTCTCAGTGGCAAATAAGGATAGCAATAGTTTAAATAATAATAGTTTAAGAAAAACCCTTCTGGCTGCTGGGACCCCAGTTGGAGTGGATGTGTTCAGTAATGAGGTGCTCGAGCCTAAAATGAGCATTGAAGGCTGCCAGTACCTGCTTCATCAACATCTCTGCTGACCAAATTTTCCGAGACAAAGGATCTTGTTCCGCAGGAAAAAAAAGTACTGACCTGAAACAACTGCTGCCTGAAATGGAAACCTGAGACCATTCTGTATCTCTGGAAGTGTGTCTTCTGTAACCTTTGTCAAAGTGCCTTTACTGATACTTCAACAGCACCAAAGGGTTTCGGAATTGGCAAGAACCACTTGGTGCCACAGACCTACTGCCACTTTGGAGGATACCTCACCTTGGTTAAGTCTTCAAGTCAGTGTATTTACAGAGCCTTATGATGGTTTTTGTTTTATGGCTCCTGAGATATGCCTCATGATTGTCTAATCTTACCTTGTGGTTCTTCAGCTTCTTCTGAAAAAATGAATATGATGTCTCCTTTGCAGCTACCATGTTCTATTATGTGTTGTTTTGATCAGCTTATAAGTTCGGGCCTGAATTGTATGTTTCTTTTAAACAGTGGTCATACACATTATGTATATAAAGGTAAGGATGTAGAACTCTCACATAACTGCTGAGGTTGCCATTCTAATATAGCACAACTCAGACTCAGCTGCATATTTATTGAACTCCATCTCTCCAATACCCATAGTTTTTGTGAACACTTGATCTGTTGTAGGCTGAAGTAGCCATTCTGGTCATCCTACAGAAAGATTGTTCTGCCAGGTGACGTTGTGTGGGGTTTTGGTTGTGAAAACAAGGACATGTGGCTATCCCCTGTTGGTGCTGAATTGCCCCTCAGTCCATTTCTTGGGTTTCATTGTATCAGTTTCCTGAACCTGGGCTGTGGTTTCTGCCTGTTGTTTCTAATCTTCCAGAGCTGGGATAAGCTGGAGGCTTTACTGATCTCAGGCACTTGGAATTGGTTTTTACTTGATTCTACGTAGCTGTTTTTTTTCCCAGAGCATGATGAGAACTGATTAAAAGGAGTTCTGAAGCTTAGGTAGCCTTTTCATATCACTGACTTTATTTGCATTTTGCCATAGCTTTTTTATCCCATCATTTGCAATCTGACATGTAGCAGATTTGTCTCTACATTTTCAGTTTCTTTTGCATGTCTCTTGCTGTTCCTCTTCCCTACCTCTTGGTTGTTTTGCTACTAGCTCCTCTTCTTCCATTTACTGTATTTGGTCAGGAAGAAGCTTAAAGCTGATTGTTGGTCCATCTCTTCCTTGTGGCCCACCTTGATTTTTGCCACCTATATATAATGGAAGATTCCTTTTGCATAGGCTTTGGAGAGGTGGCCCGATCCACCACACAGCTTGCAGCAGTTAATCTGCCTACAGTTTTTAAAAAATCTTTTGGCCTGTCATATTTACAGTTGCCCTGGAAGATTGCTTTGCAGTTGGCTACCACATGCCAGGTTTGCCACAGGACTCGGGACTGTTCCAAGTTCCAGACTTTGGCCACAGGGTATTGACTTCATTGCTGTTTCCAATCACTTCAACATAGCTGACAAGAAATATCAGCACATTCACAATAGGGACATGGGGAATCACACATATGGATGGTCCTAACATGGTTCTAGTGTGATGGCAGTGAAGAGCAGCTCTGCAATGAAGAATCATAAGTAGTGCTTTGGTTTCTTCCTCCTTGAATGCCTGCAGGCTTCACGCAACATTTTTGAATGTAAAATTTAATTAGTTTGCTATGGAAAATCCTTGGAGGTCGATGTCCATACTTTAAATCCATAGTGCAAAATTAACTTCAGCAAAAGGTTTCAGTCAACTGTGTGCCTTCCTCCATCTTCATTGTCACCCTGACAGTGTCATGCACCCATTGCTTTGGCGTCCAGGCGTTGATTCTAGCCATAGCTGAATATTGAGTTTTTGTTACACTAACATTAGACCTAAGCCAGCGTAAAGATCAACCAATCACATTCGAGCTTGAAAATCTTGACACTGTTGGGCCAAAACCAAGACAGTGACTCGGCTTAAGCTAAAAGACTTGCAATTCAGACTAAATAGGTGCCATTTTTGATCTATCCAAAAGAATGATAAGCACGGTGGCTCAGTGGTTAGCACTGCTGCCTCACAGTACCAGTGACCCGGGTTCAATTCCAGCCTTGGTGACTGTCTGCGTGGAGTTTGCACATTCTCCTCATGTCTGTTTGGGTTTCCTCCAGGTGCTCCGGTTTCCTCCCACAATCCAAAGATGTGCAGGCCAGGTGAATTGGTCATGCTAAATTGCCAGGGTGTTAGTCAGGGGTGAATATAGGATGGGGGAATGGGTCTGGTGGGTTGCTCTTTGGAGGGTCAGTGTGGACTTGCTGGGCTGCAGGACCTGTTTCCATACTGTAGGTAATCTAATCAAATGAATTAATATTTTCTTTATTCGGATTACTGTGAACTCTTGGGATATATCTCATACTCCAGTATAGTCTCAAGGCTTTGTATTTTATTGCCACACAATTTTTACGTAAAAGTTATTGCAAAGATTATTTCAGCTTGCTGAAATCTGGGAGCCATCACAGTTTAAGGGATTTCTAGCGATGGTTTTGGTCTTCCAGATTTGTTTTTAAAACTCTATTTTGTCAGCACTTCTAAATCTTGCATCCAGACCAAGAGAAAGTGCGCATGATGTTACCATGTGTGCACCAGTGCAGCTCTGAACTGATGACTGAGAGATGTACCTGTTTGATGGATACGCAATCTTCTCTTCCTTCCTTTTCCTCTCTGGAATGAGCCCACAATAGCTCAGATGAGATCAGAAATTTAGAGAATTATATTAAACTTGTAGCTAATAGCCATCCACAGCTTTTTATATCTTGATATTCATTTAGATTGTGAAAGATGGCTTCTCTTTGCTGTAAAAGTTGCCTTAAAATAAAAAGGCTGCTTTTAGTTAGCTTTGAAATTAGGTAATATCCTCTACATTGGAAGCTTCTTTAAGCTGCCTTAAATTATGATTTCTTTTTCATTTTGTAAATTTTGAAACTGCTTTCTGTTTTTTCTCATTTTTCTTTACTATTATACTTTACACTTCCCGTACAGCCTAACAAATCAGCTAGTAATATTAAATTTGTTGTTGTGGACTATTTACATTGCATGAATTTCACTACCAAAGTAGCTGCCAATATTTAATTGTTTTGGTATCTGTTTAACATCTAGCACTGAGCTTGAATACTACTGAGATCACCTTTACAATATGAGTTGATGTCATTTAAAAACATAGAATGTGCCGATGTGAAGAATTTCTCAATGGTTGTCACTATCAAGGTTAGCATTATTGCCCATGCTATATGAATCAGAGGAATTTGTAGGTGATGATGTTGCCAAGCACCTATGCCCTTGCTGTCTTAGGCAGTAAAGGTTACCAGTTTGGAAGGAGCTGTCAAAGAAGGCTTAGCGAGTTACTGTCGTGCAAGTCTCACAGCATCCTGAATTGGAACTACATTGCCAGTTCTTTGCTGTTGCTGAATCAAAATTCTGAAACTCCTTATGTAATAGCACATCTGCACCACATAGACTGCAGTGATTCAAGAAGGTAGCTCACCAACATCTTTGAGATGAATTATGGATGGCTAATAACTGCTAACTTTGTCAATGACACCTACATCCCATATATGCTTTTTGTTTTCAAACAACATTTATAATCTTAACTTAGTGCTTTAACATAATACCTAAATGATTTTGGAGGGAGATGATCAAAGTGAATGGAGGAATTTTGAAAAAAAAATTCCAAAGTGTGCGCCCAAAACATTTGAATATTTTGTTACTGTAGGAGGAATTGGCAAATTTAAGGATGCAAAGCATGCAACATCAGGAACAAGAAGGGTGCAAAGAACTCTGAGATGAGTTTTGTTACAGATGTTGGAAAAGGCAAGATCATTACAAGATTTACAGATAAGTACAGGAATTTGAAAATTGAGGTATTGGAGGATCGGGAATCAGTGAAACAGGCTATAATATATGTAGTAGAGTTGCGATCGAGATGAACTTAATGCAAGGAAAAAACCAAAGCATGAATTGGCAGCAGTGGTCATGAGATGGGAATTACAAGTGGGTGTTGGAGGAGACATAGAAATTGATAGTTTAGTGGTTGCTGGCATGTGTGCTTTGAAACTTCAAATGGGCTCAGTCTGAGAAAGCTCCCAGGGCAATGGAAGAAGTCCAACCCTAAGATTTGAGTTTTTGATGGGAAAGGAACTCTTTGATTTAGTATAGCCAGTGGTTGAGTTGAAGTATGTACCTCATTCAGCATTTGATTTCAGATAACCAATGAGATGGCAGACAAGTCGTAGAGGATTTAAATGATAACAGAGAGCTAAAACTAGGCTTGTGATCAAATTTGTATGAATTATGCAAGAAAGCGTCTTCTTAAAAGTCAATGTTTACAGCCTTGTGAAATTGAGATGAATGGTCCCCTACACTTGACAGATCAACCTCCCCTTTTACTTTATGTGAAACAATGTGAAATCAGAACATGTTTTCTGTTTGGATTGAAAATCATTCACTTGAATGTAATAATCCAGCATAAAAAAAGATGAATGGTAATTAAAGTGGGAGAATTTAAGAAAACATTTTTTTCATGATCTGTATATACTGAAAACTCCTCTTTCCATGCAGGCATCATCACATTGAAGTGCCCTTGCTCCATTTTGAATGGAAAACTTATTGTGTGGCTGGTCGAAACATTTTTTTTTACAATCTTTGTTTATTGATACAAAGTTCATACATTCTGTTTAGCTAACAATTTATTTTCTGACTTTTTTATTTTGTAGAATGGGCATGGAACTTCAGAAGAAACAACAGACCCTCCAGTGCAGGTACTAATGCGTGGGACATATGCTAGATAGGGAAGGTACAGCAGAATTGCAATTACCATATGTGTCTGAAGTGCTGGAAAGTTTTAATACTTAGGATTAAATTTTCTGATGACTACTAATGGAGTTCAATATAAACAACAGTTTATAACTAGTTGTGGTTCTTCTTAGTCAGTTCACTAAATTGATAATTTGTGTTATTTATCTGTTTAATAGAATGATTAGGTGTCCTTCTGTGTGCCAGATTGTCTTATGAAAAGGAATGTGAAGGAAAAATATGTTCTATAAGGTGAACATTGACTGTCAGCACAAGGTCTTTGTAGATTGGCATATATAAAAGGTTTTTTTTCATGCACTAATGCAATGTGAGTGTTGTTGTTTGAGCCAGGATTTAATGCCCATCCTTAGTTACTCTTGAGAAGCCTTTCACATTCTATTCCAAGAATGGGTTATTTGTTCTCTGAGGGAATCAGAGGGAAGTCTCATTCCATTGGAAGCCATCCACTGAATTCTTTCATGGGTTTGTAAAAGCAATAATTAGAATCTAGTATTCAAATTTTAAAATGCAGGCTATGATGAAATATTTCCATCTAATTGTTTAAAAAATAGTTTAATTGAATGCATATAACCTAATATTTAAATTAAAGATTCTTTCTAATACTAAAGTCAGGTATATTTGTCCTGTTTAACGTGTAGTATGGTTTTATTCTTTTCATCCCAATAATTTCTAATACGAAAGCAAAATTAAACAAATCCTGGACTTCTGAAAAAGAAAGGAGATATTACAAAATTTTGAAGAGGAGCATTTCTGCAGGTGTTCAGTGTTTTTGGATCTAAGATTAATGGCAAAAGAACTAATAGTACCATGAAGAAGTTTTGTTTACTCAAATGTGGTTAGAATTTGAAATGTATTACCTGAGGTGGTGATGAGGCAGGCTCAGTTGTAGATTTCATGAAATAATTCAATAAGCCTCCTGAACATAAAATTGCAAGATTATGAAGAAGGTGCAAAGAGGTGGAATGAGTTTAATTGTTCGTCCAGAAAGCAAAAATGGTACCAGTGGACTGAGTGGCTGCCTCCTGTGTTGTAACAATTCTGCAATATAGCCTAACATCGCTTTGTGCTTCTGTGTCAAATTTTGCTTGATGGTTCTCTGAAACCTACAGAGAGGCTTTTCTGTGTTAATGGTGCTACAGAAAGGCAAATGGGTGCACATAGGCTAAGTACTTGTTTGTGACTATTTTAGATTTTAAGAATTTTGCAGTTGGTAATCTGATATTTAGAATGTGATTCAGCCTGACCTGCCCTTCTGCTAGAATGGTGCTTGTAGGTTGTGAGAAGCTCCTTTGAATAAGAGTGCATTCCTTATGGACTGTGGTGATATCAATGGCATCAATAGCAACTTGAATGTTTCACATAATTTTGTGCTCGGAAAACCAGTGTGGTTATCAGCAGATTTCAAGTTTTCAAGGACACTTTCTTACGTCCATTCAAATTTTTGCCTTTTTTCAATAGATTTGTTAAAGGTGCAATGATGTTCAGGAAAACGGACGATAAAATCCACTCATCCCAACATAATGCCCGATTTCATGTTTTGTTCTGAACAGTAAAATCGAGAATACCCTTACTTTCACTTCTCAATGTGCTACATGTCCTTGTCCTATATTGTGGCCCAAATAAGTCACCTTTGCTTTGGCAAATCTATGATTTATAATTAAATTGGCTTTTTGTAGCCAATTAAACATTTCAGTTAAGTGGTGTAATTGTTCTTTCAATATTTGGCCATGAGCTACCAAATTGTTGATGTGAACCATTCAATAACACAGCTCTTTAATGACTTTATTGGTGAAGGATTGGAATGTTATTGGTGCATTTTTCATTCCAAATGCTATGACTTTGCATTGATAATGGTTACAAAAGTTGATATTTCTTTGGCTCTATTAATCAACAGAACTTGCCATTATCCCCTAGGTTGCATGATTTGATGGAAATTGTGTGTCCAGTTCATTCAATGCAACACTGCAAGCTTGGATCAAGACACAAGTTTACTTTTGTTATTATATTGATGTTATAATAATCAACATGAATCGTTGTGATTCGTCTGAGTTTGGCACCAGCACAGTAGAACAAAGAAGAACAAAGAGAGTAACAAAGAAGAGTACAGCACAAGAACAGGCCCTTCATCCCATAAAGTTTGCGTGAAACACGATGCCTTTTAAACTAAAAATCTTTTACCTCATGTGGTTTATATTTCTCAATTCGCTATCTAATCAAAAATCTGTCAAGATGACTCTGAAATGCTGTTGTGTCTGCCTCCATCATTTCCTCTGGCAGTGCACTCCAGGCACTTATCACCCTTCATGTAAAAGACTTGCCTCTTGATTCTACTTTAAATTTACCCCATTTATCTTAAACCCATACTCCCTACTAATGACATTTCTACCTTGGAAGAAAGTCTCTGACTATCTATTATGTACATGCCTATCATAATTTTGTAAACATCTATCAGGTCACCCCTCATTCTTCAATGTTAAAATGGAAACAAACCAAGTTTGTCCAATCCCTCATAGCTAAAACCCTCGAAACCTGGCAACATGTTGGTAAACTATTTCTGTATCCTCTCCAAAACCTCTGCATCTTCTGGTAGTGTGTGACCAGAACTATACGCAATATTCCAAATGTGGCCAAATTGAAGTTCTATGCAGGTGCAACATAACATACCAATTTTTATATTCTATGCCCAACTGATGAGGGAGAGCATGCTAAATGCCTTTTTGGCCATCTTATCCACTTATTTTCTCTCTGAAATGTGGAATTCAGGCCTGAAATGTAGTGTCTGATCTATGGTTTATAATTTTCTTTAAACAATTTAAGTGGTTCTCTTACTTCATAACCATATGGCTAAATGCTGTGGACCATTGGGAACATTCCTAATGACTAGTAGTAACAAAGGAATTTATCAGACACAACAATGGAAATTGCTGGAGAAGCTCAGCAGATCTGGCAACATCTGTGAGGAGAAATCAAAGTTAACGTTTTGAGTCCGTTGACCCTTCCTCAGAACTATGGTAGCTAGGAAAATGTCGATTTATATGCAGAAGATAGGATGGGGGGGAGGGGATAAAGAGTAAACAATAGGTAGAGATAGAGCATAAAGAGAAAGAAGAACAGTTAATGGAGATTGTTAATGGCTAACAATAGATAAAAAAATGTGTAATGGCAGACTATGTGATAACAAGGCCCTGGTATGTGTGGTAGGGGGCTAGGACATGGGGGAGATGAGGCCCTAAAATTATTGAACTTGATATTGAGTCCAGAGGACTGCAGGGGCCCAAGAAAAAAATTAGGTGGTGTTCTGCCAGCTTGCGCTGAGCTTCGCTAGAACACTACAGCAAACCTGAGACAGATATATTGTCCAGGGAACAGGGTTTTGTGTTAAAGTAGCAAGCAACCAGAAGCTCAGGGTCTTTTCAGCGAACAGAATATAGATGTTATGTAAAGCGGTTACCCAGTCTCCACTCTGTTTCCCAATGGAGAGGAGACCACATTGTGAGCAGCAAATACAGTGGACTAGTTTCTGAGAAGTGCAGGTGAAGTGCTGCATCATTGGGGAGGTATGTTTGGGCCCTTGATACTGAGGAGGGAGGAGGTAATTAGGTAGGTGTTATACAGTCTGCGGTTGTAGGGAAGGTGCCATGGGATGTGTTGGGAGTGAAGGAAGGGTGGACCAGAGTGCTCCAGAGGGAATAGTCTCTGTTTTAGGCAGACAAGGGAGGGAAAGTGGTGGTCTGGTGGTGGCATCTTGCTGGAGATGGCAGTTATAGCGGCTGATGATCTTCTGGATGTGGATGCTGGTGGAATGGTAGGTAAAGTTAAAGGGAACCCTATCGCTGTTGCAGGAGGGAAGAGAGGCATTGAGGATGGAAGTGCGGGAGATGAGTCTGACCTGGTTGATGGCCGTGTCGACTGCAGTGCTGGGGAATCCTTGATTGATGAAGAAGGTAGCCATTTCAGAGAATCCCTTATCGAAGTTGGCCTCATTGGAACATATGCAACAGAAATAGAGGAACTGGGAGATTGGAATGGAGTCTTCACAGGAAACAGGTTGCAAGGATGTTTCGTTCAGGTAGCTGTGGGAGTGGGTGTGTCTATAGTGGATATTGGTGACCAGTCTATCCACAGAAATTGGAACAGAGATGTCGAGGAAGAGAAAGGAGGAGTCAGAGACAGACCAGATGAAAGTGAGGGCAGGATGGAAATCGGAAGCAAATTCGCTGAATTTTTCTAATTCCAGACAAGACGGGAAGCAGCACCGATGATATCATTGACATATCAGAGAAAGAATTGTCAGTGGGGCTAGAATAGGACTGGAACAAGGAATGTTCCACGTACTTCATGAAGAGACAGGCATACTTGGGGTCCATGCGAGTACTCCTGATGACCCCATTGACAGGAAGAAAATGAGAGGAGTTAAAAGAGGAGTTGTTAAGGGTGAGGATGAGCTCGGCTAGGCTGGGGAGAGTGGTGGTGGTGGTGGTGGTGGTGGTGCGGTGGGGGGAATAGTTCATGCTTTGTGTGTTTGAAATCGTATTTCACTAACTTGATTGAGTTTTTTGAAGGGGTGACAAAGAAGATTGACGAAAGCAGAGCAGTGGATGTTGTCTACATAGACTTCAACAAAGCATTTAGCAGATTCTGCATGGTAGATTGGTTGGTAAGGTTAAATCACATGGGATCCAGGGGTAGCTAGCCACGTGAATACAAAATTGGTTTGATCGTAGGAGACAGAGGATGGTGGGTGGAGGGTTGCATTTTGGATGAGAGAACTGTGACCAGCGGTTTGTAAGAAGGATTGATGCTGGGTCCACTGCCTTTCATGCAATTTGGTAAGGCAAACCAGGGCATGACTTATACAGTTAATGCTAGGGTTCTGCGGGAATGTTGCTGAACAAAGAGACTGAGGGGTACAGGTACATACAGGTTCTTGAAAGTGGAACTGCAGGTGGACAGAATGGTGAGGAAGGTATTTGGCATGTTTGCCTTCATTGGCCAGAACATTGAGTTTAGGAGTTGGAAAGTAATATTATGGCTATGTAGGACATTGGTGAAGCCACTTTTAGAATATGCATAAAATTCTGGTTGTCCTTCTGTAGAAAAGCTGTTACGTTTCAGAGGGCGCAAAAAAGATTTACAAGGATGTCACTGGGACTGGACGGTTTGACCTGTTTAGAGAAGCTGAAGCGTTTTTTCCTGGAGTGTTAGTGGCTGAGGGATGGCCTTATAGAAATGTATAAAATCATGAGAGGCACACACAAGGTGAATAGTCAGGTCTTTTTCCTCGGTGAGGAAGTCTAAAATTAGGGGGCATAGGTTTAAAGTGAGAGGGGAAAAACTTAAAAAGGACTTGAAGGGTTAATTTTCATGTAGAGTGGCATGTATGGAATGGGCTTACAGAGGAAGTGATGGAGGCAGATACAATTACAGCATTTAATTGATGGAGGTATCTGGATGGGTATATGAATAGGACAAGTTTAGAGGAATATGGGCCAAGTGGGTCTGTTTCCATGCTGTACATCTCTATGACTCTATGACCGTATAAAAATACAAATAATAAACAAAAATAAAGCTCTTATGTTTGTATGCTGTTATATTGAACATGGACATGCAATTTTAAGAAAATGAGGCACATTTCATCTAACTATCCAATCTAATCTTGAAGTTTCTGTTTTAATCACTAATGCCAGAATTGAATTCCACAGTCTTGAATTCTTTGTAATTCTACCTCCTCTCTATTTGAATTGTTTTAAATTTAATCTTGTACCTATGGTTCCTAATTTTGTATCTCACAACAATTGGACACTTTGAGTTTGTTTCTATTTATTCTATTCTATTTTTGTGCAATATTTAAACACTTCCATAATGTGGTGAATTTTGTTTTGATAAATGGAGAAAAGAAATTAAAACAAGTTGATTTTAATCAGAAACCTGTATTTTGGAAATGCTTTAAAATACTCAAAAAGAGAACAATTTATTTGCAATGCGGAGCTTAATTTTGTGTAGATTAATGTGGAAACCATTATCATGCAGCAATATTCCTCAAATTGCAATGATTAATCTGCTTGTGGTGATAATAATGTTGATGAGAGTAGTGAAGGAACTAATGAATGCAGGGATAGGACATAGGAAGATTTTCCCTGCTAACTACTTATTCCTTGTTTTGACATGAACATTTCTAATAATATTGTTGCTTATTTTTGAACTTATGCATTTTTTCTTAATCACTTTTCCTTTTTGATCCTTAGTTGAAGATGTTCCTCCCCTTTTACACACAGTAAAGACACTCATTAGGAAGTTTTTATTAAATATGTTGCCCCTTTTTTAGTAGCTTTAAATTCCAGGAACTAAGCAAGACTTCATCTTTATTTCCAGTTGCTACTTCTGTTGCTTTTTTAAGCAACATTACATCGAGATTTTACTGTAATTTTGTTTCTACATGTTCACTGTACCAAGAACTAATTATCTCTATGTAACAATGTGATACAGAATCATTCTAAAAGGTTCATCCCCTCTGCTGTACTTGTCTATACATAGTTCTTCTAAATGCTTTGGAATCTGTCACACTTTGGGAATTTGGAATACATTGAGGCTTCATGCAAGTGAATTTCATCAAATTGTTACAACTTGTTTTGCACTTAAAAACATTCCAGAAAATATATAATAATGGGTGTGTCTGAGAAAATGTTGTAAAATTCCATTTAAACATCATACCTTATACCTTATTCTCTTAGAGAAAAGTTCAAAATAAGATATTCTCAAATCCTTCAGATACAGAAAATACTGAAATTTTGATTAGCCTCCTTTAGTGCTGTAAGAATTCCTTGATCTATTAGCCCATTGTGTCTGCACTGGCTCTTCAAGTGAGCATTATGACTTATGCCATTTTCCTGCCTTTTCCTCATACCTTTGCACATACAGTAGTTTCTGTTTAAGTAATTATCCACTGCCCTCTTGGATGCCTTATTTGAACCTGCCTTCACCACACTTCCAGGCAGTGCATTCCAGACATGAACCAGTTGTTCTGAGAAAAAGCTTTTTCTCACCTTGCATTTGCTTTTTTTAGCAAATTATTTTAAATCTTTCGTAGCAAGTCACGGAATGGAACAGCAATTGGAGATGGATAGCAAATACTTGTCTTGCCAGCAACATCTGCAACACATAAATCCCATTAAATAAATTTCTATGTCCATAGTAAAATGTTAATCCCAACAGCATGAGTTCTTATTTTGCAGAGTACACTTTGTTAAATGCCTTCTGGACATGTAATTGCTGTACATTTCCTGCTTACCTTTCTACATTGCTTGTCAAAGAATTCCAACAATTTAGTCAAATATGATTTCCCTTTCATTAACTTTCTTGTTAATAGATTCTACTATTTTCTTACGTCAGACTAAGCAACTAAGGAATAAGAAATTCAGTTATGATGATAGATTAGAGAAGTTCAAAATGTTCTTCTTAGAGAAAAAAGACAAAGAGAATATGTGATAGAAGTTTTCAAAATTTGGATAGAGCAAATAAGGAGAAACTGTTCCTGCTCATAAAAGGAACAAGTACAAGGGGGCAGCCATTTCAGAAAGCACTTAAGAGTCACCACTTTGCTATGGGTCTGAAGTCTTGTGTAGGCCAGACCAGGTAAGGATGGCAGATTTCCTTCTCTAAAAGATATTAGTGAACCAAGAATTTTTTACAGCATAAATTTAGACTAATTCCAGATTTATTGATTGAATTGAAATTCTGCTGACATGGTGGAATATGTTTCATGACTTCAGAATACCAACCTGAGTTTCTGGATTACTACTCAGGCAACATTATCATTACATCACCGCTTCCCCTGGCATTTAGGATAAGGTAGAATTGGTCATGTATAGATTATAATGCAGCTAGTGAAATGCTACAGGCATCAATGTTGGGTCCTAAATCATTTGCAAATTATATCAATGAGTTAGGGCCATAGACTCATAGAAATGTACAGCATGGAAGCAGACCCTTCAGTCCAACTTGTCCATGCCAACCAGATATTCTTAAGTTAATCTAGTCCCATTTGCCAACACTTGGCCCATATCCCTCTGTACCCTTCCTATTCATATACCCATCCAGATGACTGTGAAATTTTGTAATTGTACCAGTCTCCATCACTTTCTCTGGGAGCTCATTCCATATCTGCATTCCCCTCTGTGTGAAAATGTTGCCCCTTTGGTCCTGTTTAAATCTTTCCCCTTTCACCCTAAATCCCCTTTCACCCTAAACCTATGCCTCCAGTTCCGGACTTGCCCACCCCAGTGAAAAGATCTTGATTATTTACCCTATCCATGCCCCTCATGATTTTAAACCTTCTGTAAGGTCACCTCTCAGCCTCTGATACGCCAGGGAAAACAGCCCTAGCCTATTCAACCTCTTCCTATAGCTCAAACCTTTCCACCCGGGGAACATCATCGTAAATCTTTTCTGAACCGTTTCAAGTTTCACAACATTCCTCTATAGGAGGGAGACCAGAATTGCAAACAGTATTGGAAAGGTGGCCTAACCAATGTCCTGTCCAGCTACACCATAACCTCCCAACTCCTATACTCAATGCTGTGACCAACAAAGAAAAGCATACCAAATGCCTTTTTCACTATCCTATCTATCTTTGACACCACTTCCAAGGAATTATGAATCTGCTTTCCAAGGTCTCTTTGTTCAGCAACACTCCCCAGGACCTTACCATTAAGTGTATAAGTCCTGCCCTGATTTGCATTAGAGACAAAAAAACTGCAGATGCTGGAATCCAAAGTAGACAGGCAGGAGGGTGGAAGAACACGGCAGGCCAGGCAGCATCAGAAGGTGGAGAAGTTGATTGTTCAGGTATAACCCTTCTTCAGGACTCCTGAAACGCTGACTTCTCCACCTCCTGATGCTGCCTGGTCTGCTGTATTCTTCCAGCCTCCTGCCTGTCTGATTTGCATTTGACCTGAGAGAACAGGATGTAGTAGGTTCAGAGGGGGGTTAGGTTGGATTAGGTAAGAAGGACACTGTGGCTCAGAGGGTGGTACAGTGGTTTAGTGGTTAGCACTGCTGTCTCACAGCGCCAGGAACCCAGGTTCGATTCCAGCCTCGGGCGAGTGTCTGTGTGGCGTTTGCACATTCTCCCCGTGCCTGCGTGGGTTTTCTCAGGGTGCTTCAGTTTCCTCCCACAATCTAAAGATGTGCAGATTAAGTGAATTGGCCATGCTAAGTTGCTCACTGTGTTCAGGCATGTTTAGGTTAGGTGCGTTAGTCAGGGGTAAATGTAAAGTAGTAGGGTAGGATAATGGGTATGGGTGGGTTACTCTTTGCAGGGTCAATGTGGACTTGTTAGTCCAAATCCACACTGTAGAGATTCCACAATTCCATGATTAAGATGGTTGATATCCATTCAACAGTTCTTGATGAAGAAGTCAAATGCAGGTAAAGGACCAGAGGGAGAGGTCCAGGCGGATCAGGTGTATTGGAGTTGGTGAAAGGGTTTGTGGAGCAAGCAGAGGACTGCTGCCCAAACAAGTGGGCACACAGGTAAAATTGATGAGTTCAACAAAATGCTATTCTCAAAACGTATTGAGGTGGAGAGTAAGATGATAAAAGTAAGTCCTTTGCTGAGCACAGAATATTCAGCATCTGAGAGGGTATAGTAAATGCATGACAAGATCTGAGATGAGAAGAAGAGATCAAGTAGGATGAAAGGGGAAGGGGAAGGGGGTAAAGAATCTAGAGGTCCTTTAGGACCTGGGAGCTTGCGTTCCTTAATACCTGAAAAAGCTCCTTACTAAAGCTGAATGCGACACAGAATGAAGTGGAACTGGGGAGCGGGACAGCTTTGAAATAATATGAGGCGGTGCTCATTATGATAGAAGTTGGGAGTGCACATGTGGTGGTGCATGGCACTGGGTGTAGATCTCAGGATATGACAAGAACAACTGTCTGAAAATATCTGTACATCTTGGAGATACTGTGATGTTGGGTATATTCGAAAGAACAGTTTCTATCTGTGTCGGGTAGATTTAGATTTATTGTCACATTGATTTAAAAAGACAGTGAAAAGTGTCCTTCTGCATGTTATATGCAAAGTGTCACCATGCTCTGGTGCCATCATGAAATACTGAATATAATGTAGGATTTTACTGCAATAGGGTTCATCTTTCTCTCCTCTTCATGTTCCTTCTCCGCTGCTCCTCCTACATGACATTGATCAGAGTCTCTTAAACGGGCTTCTGGGTATCTTTAATGGGGTCTCCTGTGGATGTGTGGGTTCCATTCCTGCTGATCCCCATCTGACGCTCCTCCAGACGCTGTCGCCTGCCCGCCATCCATCCCTCTTGCCGAATGTTCCTCTCCTCCAGGCACCTGGGCCTAGCTGCGGACATGGAGCCTCAGTCCAACCTGCAACTCCGGGCTGGGGATTCAGTTGAGGACCTGCTCCTCATTTGTTGGGAGATCCTGGGGTGTAGCAGTGTCTGGCTCATCCTGGTATTGCTTCAATGCTGCTGGAGGCCTTCTCCTTTAGCAGCCACTCTCTGTGCTTTAAAGAAAGGAAAATTAAGAAATAAGAAAGAGAAAAAAATAAAAAGAAGAAAAGAAAAAAGGGAAAATAAACAGTTGGGAGCAGACAAGGCCTGAGCTCAGCCCTGCTACTTAGCTACCATCTTGATGCAGATGGATAAGGTGGATCCAGAGACAGTCACGGAGAAAGGTGTGGCTGTGAAAGCAAATTTTGGCAAACACTTCATGAAATGCTAGGAGGAAAATAGAAAGCAATGAAAATGAAAAAGCCAAAGGATTAAAATGGAGATCATATCAGAGAGAAGAGTAGCATCACTTCGAGGTGGGAATAATGATAGAAAGATATCTTTGGGAAAGATATTGTGACTTGTGCAGTACTGGCATTAGTATTCAAAGAAAACAGCCAGTCTGTTGGGATAGACTTCACTTGAACTATGATGGGGCCAGTATGCTGGTCACTCAAAAAGCTAGACCTAAGGAGGGCGCTCTAAACTAAAAGGTTGAGGGGGGTGGTGGTGGGCGTCATGTTCAGGTAAAACGAGATCTAGAAGTCCAAATAGAAAGGCTAAAACACCAAAATAGGACAGCAAATTAGGTAAAGACTAGCACAGTAAGACAGGAATGAATAATAAGTGGTATTGAATTGAACACTGAAATGAAAGCAAAATATTGCATCTGAAATAAAAACCGAAAATGCTGGAGAAACTCAGCAACTTTGGTAGAATCTGTGGAGAGGGAACAAGAACTAATAGTTTGAGACAGATATGACTTTGCTTTCCCCATCTGCTATGGATTCTGTGGCACAAGGTGATGCAATTTGGAAGTTCCTTTTTTGGGTGCAGGGATGTGTAATGGAGGAAAGGGTCAATGTGTCAGGTGTGGTGGCCTGTAAGGGAATGTGGGTGGATTGGTCAAGTCTGGAATTGTAATATGATTAAAGGAAGAGCTTTCATAGTAAGCTCATGGTTTCAATACTGGAGTCCTCACAGTCATCACAGGGCAATCCCCTCATCCTAAGGATTAATCTAGTAAATCTTCACTGTACTTCCCCAGTACAAATATATCTTATCTCACATGTGGAGAACAACACTGCACAAGGTACTCCAGATGTGGTCTCACCAAAACTCGATACAATTGTAACAAGACTTCTTTATTTCTGGATTTCAGTCCCATTGCAATAAAAAAAGTGCCATTTTTCACCTTAATTGCTTGCTGTACATGAATGCTAACTTTTTATGTACCTTGCACCAGCACTTCACTCTATCTCTTCAAATATCAGCACTTGCAAGTTTTAAACCTTTTAAAATTGATGCCTTTTTGTTCAATCTTATGACCGAAATGAACAACTTTCCTTATGTTATATTACATCTACAATCTTGTTGCTTAACCTGTTTATATCCCTTTGCAGCGTTTTTGTATCTTCCCCTCCGCACCAACAGCTTCCTTTTCTATCTAGCTTTTGATTCATCAGCAAAGTTAGATTCATCACTCTGTGTCATTTGATCTGTCATTAATATATTTGTAAATAGCTGGTTTCTAGTTTTCTGTTCTTTTTCTCTTCATCCCCTCTTGAAATATAGTGCAATGTTTGCTAACTTCCACTCTGGTGGGACCATTCTTGAATCTGAGGAATTTTGCAAAATTACAGGTAATATATCCACTGTCTTTGCTGAGATTTATTTTCAAATCCAGAGTGTAGACCTTAGAGTTTCTGGAGATTTGTTGGATTTTGGTCTATTGAGTTTCTCTAATTCTTTGTTTCTGTTGATAATAATTTGCTTAATTTCCTTACTAATTTTAGCCCATAGGTTACCATTCATTTCTGGAGTGCAATTTATGTTTTCTGCTTTAAAGAGAAATGCAAACTATTTATTTAATGCTCCTGGTATTTCCTCATCTTCCATGATAATTTCTCCTGACTCTGTTTCTAAGGGATTTAGTTTAGCTATTCTCTTCCTTTTTATATACTTATAAATGTTCTTAAAATCATTTGTTATATTTCTGGCTAATTACCTTCATACTCTACTTTTTCTCTTTTTATGAACATTTTGGGAGCTCTTTGATTTTTAATATACTCACAATTCTCAGATATTCCTTTTTTGTGAAACGAAACCCTCTTTAGAGCTCTTTTATCACATTAGTGATATCTTTTCCTTTGAGCCAGGAAGCCTGGATTCAAGTTTCATATGCAGCAAAGGTGTGTCAGAACATCTCTGAACAATTTGATTAAAAATACCTATGAACCTCTTTTGAACAGATATAATCCTTTATTCTTTGTTTGAGTTAATGGTTAGATCTTTCTTGCAGAGCTTCATTTTTTAATGGAATATGCTTTAGTTGAACATTTTGAATAATTTAATTGTTTCTCATTCCTCTTTAACAACCATATCTTTATGTCCAAATATCCAATAAATTTAAATCAGTTCTCCTCATATCTATGCAGTTGGCTTTGTTTAAGAAATTTGTGTTTGGAGAGCATCACTTTGAAACTTAACATGGAATTCAGTGCTATCATGATCACTATTTGACAGAAGATCTTTTCTGACAACATTATTGATTTACCCTGTTTCAGTACATAATATTAGATTTGAGGAAGCCTGATCCTTCGTTGGTTCTGCAAAATATTCTTCCAGGAAACTGTCTCAAAATATTTTACAAAATCATCCTAATGAGATCATTGTCCCAGGCTACATAAACATTAAAATTGTTCACAATTATTACATTGGCTTTGTTACAAATTCCAATTCTTTAATCTTTAATGTTCTGTCCTATGTTATAAATAATGTTTGGGGGCCTATAAAGTACTCTGACTAGTGTCTTATATTCCTTGCTATTTCCACTCGGAATGAGTCTACTGCATTTGCCAACCACATTGATAGGGTTGTTGAGAAAGTGTATAGTGTGTTGGCTTTCATTTGCGGGGGGATTGAGTTTAAGAGCTGCGAGGTTATGCTGCAGCTCTATAGTGCCCTGGTTAGACCACACTTGAAATATTGTGTTCAGTTCTGGTCGTTTCATTACAGGGAAAGATGTGGAAGCTTTAGAGAGGGTGCAGAGGAGATTTACCAGGCTATTGCCTGGACTGGAGGGCATGTCTTATAAAAAAAGGTTGAGGGAGCTAGGGCTTTTTGCATTGAGCGAAGAAGGATGAGAAGTGATTTGTTAGAGGTGTACAAAATGTGGAGAGGCATAGATAGAGTGGATAGCCAGAGACTTTTTCCCAAGGCGGAAATGTCTATCATGAGGGGGCATAACTTTAAGGTAGTTGGATGAAGGTTTAGTGGAGATGTCAGAAGTAGGTTCTTTTCACAGAGAGTGGTAGGTGCATGTGTGGAATGCACTGCTAGCAGTGGTAGTGGATTCAGAAGCATTAGGGACATTTAAGCGACCCTTGGATAGGCACATGGAAGATAATACAATGAAGGGTATGTAAGTTAGTCTGATCTTAGGGTCGGATAAAAGGCTGACACAACATCAGGGGCCAAAGGTCGTTTACTGTGCTGTACTGTTCTGTGTTCTATGTTGTAAGGCCAGATCATTTTTAACTAATGCCTTTATTATTCTTTGCTATCAGGGTTATTCCTCCTCCTTTGCTATTCTGTATGCCTGTTAAATACTGTGTACTCTGAAATATTTATTTCCCATCTTTGCAACTATGTCTCTATAATGCAATTAAATACATATCTTTTACCTGTATTTATGTCAGTACTTTATCTTATTGCAGATGTTTCATGCATTCAAAAACTTTCATAAGACCATAAAATATAGAAGCAGAATTAGGCCATTCAGCCCTATTGAACTACTCCAGCATTCGATCGTGGCTGATATGTCTCTCAACTCCATTTTCCTGCCTTCTCCCTGTAACCCTTGATCCCTTTATTAATCAAAACCTATCTATTCTGGTCTTAAATACACTTGGCCTCCACAGCCCTCTGCGACAATGAGTTCACAGATTAACCACTGTCTACCTGAAGAAATTCCTCTCCATTTCAGTTCTAAATCTCAGTTCCCCTTCACTCTGAAGCTGGGCCCTCAGGTCCTAGTCTCTCCTATTACTGGAAACATCTTCTCCATATCCATTCTATTCAGGCCTCGTGGTATTCTCTAGGTGTCAACCAAATCGACCGTCATCCTTCTGAACTTTGAGTACAGACCCAGAGTCCTCAACCACTTCTCATATGACAAGCCCTTCAACCCCGGGATCATTCTTGTAAACATTCTGTGGACTAATCCTCAACCAAAAACTGTTAGCACATCCTTTCTCAGATTCGGAGCCTAAACCTAATCCTAATATTGCTTTCATTTCTTCCCTCTATTTTCTGCAATGAATGTTGATTGTTTTATCATTTTTATTGAACCTGTTATTCCTTCCTGTCGTACTGTGCTCAGCTTTACTCATTTTGTGGTTCTGTTTGGTGATTTGGCCTTTCTCTTTAGATTTCTGAATTTCACTGCACTCAATGTGGCCCCTCCCACTTTTGTTTAGAGTGCCTTCCATAGATCTAGCTTTATGATTGCACAGCATCATGGTTCAACTGGAGCATATCCCAACAGAAGGGCTGTTTTCCTTGAATACTGATGCCAATACTGCATGAGACACAATATCTTTCTGAGATATTCCAGTGACTAGACTGTCATTATTCGAGGGTAGACCCTGCAGGGACCCTATTGTAACAGGTTTTGAAAGATTTGTCATGGAAATCAAAATTTCAAAATGCATTGAAAATTGACACTGGGCAATTCTTCCATGTGTGGAACTCACTGAAAGTCTCAATTTGAACCAGAGAATTCGGAGGGATCCAATGAAATTCAGTAAAATAGTTACTCAAGAAGAGTTAGATGACTGAATATTATGTGTAACTCTTGAATAACTATTGGGTTGATCCTATTCTTACTTCAAACACTCCCAAATCCATTTCCCCAGAACACTTGCACCCTCTTGACCCTCACCCACAAACATCATACTCATCCCTCCCTGGGTTAACGTCTGACTGCTCCCACTAAAATCTGGGCCTGACACAACACTGCTACTGGATCCTGCTGACCCAACTCAACCACGCTGCTGCCATTTCCAACCACCCCCATCTCACCTCCACCACTGGACCAGGTCTTACCCAACTATCTAGCCACTTACCTGACATGTTTGCCACTTGCATCTTGGCACTCTACCCACTTTTTACTTGGCATTCTACCCATCCTACACCCTACCCCCTGCCCAACTGATACCATACTCACCTGACACCACCTTACATGGCACCTAATCCCTACCCTGCTGGCATCCTTCCCAGGAGGCAACTTTCCCACTACTTATCCAGCGTACTACCTCTGGCACCCTACCCACCAAGCATCCTGATACTCTAACCAAGCATCCTGATACTCTATCCTGAACCATGTAATACCCAAACCTCACGGCACCCCAATACCCTTTCGTATTTACTGTTTGACAGCAGCTGTCAAAGTGGCTGTCAGGACCTTTAAAGTTCAGAATACAGCAAGTGACGGCTGTGAAAATGCATGTGGCTTTTCTTCCTCTCAACTGTTCTACACTATAAAAGAACTGTCAGAATGGAATTACAGCCTCACATTTCTGAAGGAGTTTTGATCTGAACCTCTTCTTAGAAAAGCAGAACTCCGTTCTTTCATAAAAATGAAATGCTAGAGTGGGAATCTGTGCAAGATTTCCATTCCTCAGAAAGTCTGAACCTTATACCTGCACTATTCTTTGTGATTCAAATTCTCTAATCTACTTGACTCTAAGTCACTTGATGTGGCACAGATAATGATCCAGAGATGATAACTGTTGATGTTCTGCAATTTAATTGCATGCAACTCCTCAAAGTCTTTTAACAAGCCACCATTCTGTTTTCTGCATATGCCATTGATTCCCACATGGACTATTCAACTAGAACTGCTAACCCTGGGGGTCTTCTGAGCTGAAGGCTCTGGGGTAACTTGAAAGTGCTTCTCCTTCTGGGTGCACAATGACATCTCTCTGCCTGCTGAGAAAGAAGTGCTCATGGAGCGAGGTCCAGGTGTCTTGTTCCCCTCTTTGTCTAGCCACAGCTGCAATGAGACCATAGATATAGCAGTAGTGCGGGAAAAAACTGGATATAGATTGAATGCTTGACCTGGTTGTCCATGGTAGTTGCCACCCCTCCACAGATGAAGCCATGCACTCAAATACCTGAGACATGGCAGAAATTTGTGTGAATGTCTCCATACCCCATGTAAATAAGCACGTAATCCGTGGAATCTTTGCTATACAGGTTGTTCTGTTACAACGCATGTTTTGTCAATGCAAATTCGCTATAATACAATTGATGAATTGGGGGTGCTGTTTTTACAGTGCAAACTTTGAAAATGTGTTTGGCTTTAATGCGATTACACGCCAACACTTTAAGCATTGTTTGTAAAGCACGATTTTTCAATAATGCGGGGTTGCACAAGAACGCAACTATTGCCTTATAGAAGAACTGACTGTATTTTCCCTAAGCCTTTGCTGCATGTTTACCATAGTTTTGCAGAATCCAGAGTCCAGTCATCAGCATGGGACTGAGGAGATGTCTGATCCCCAGTAGACTTTCAATCATTTGGGGTTACAGCTCCCTCAGTTTTGGGACACATTTAGTGTGCTCACTAGATTGTGTTTCTGAATCTTTATGCAACCCGCTGAAGGCTATGTGGGTATACCTGGCATTCCTGGAGTTGATGATGCAAATGATTGTATATTCTGGGTCACTGCCTTATTCATCCCCAGAGGTCCCTATAATCTCACACACTCTGCATTAAACATAAGTGTAATTTAGCTCAACTTTAAAGCACAGTTGTATTTTCCACATCTTAATGGAAAAATACTCAGACATGGAGTCTTGCAGATCTTTTGTGGATTTCATCCGCTCAGCAAAATTTACTTTTTGGTCCAGGCCAAATGAAGAAATTTCAGGCAGACTTTAAATCTTAATTGCTATCTAACAATGAAAACTACACACATGGTGTTAAGTATTATTGGCATTAAGCATGACAGTCTAACCCTCAGGGTGCCACTTCTGGGTCTCAATTGAAGAGTAATCATTTAGATAAAATGTTATAGGGTACCCAAATGCAAGAAGGCTATCGAAGTTTATGCTGTGATCCCTATGTACAGGATCAGTTTAGCAACCTTCACTTCAGTACACTATTTTCAGATATACAACTGATGCCAATAATTTTCATTTGAAATGTCAAAAAATAATAACTACATTAAGATGCCATTTAGTTCCTAAGGCTAGCTGCCAAATACTCAATACATACTCAGAATTTTGGTTTGAAACCGGTGCTACAACAATTGAGTTTAATTGCTAAGTATAATTAAATTTTTTAGCAAGTTGGAAATAGAATACTTTTTTTCCCAGTTTCTGCTCAAAATGAAATTTGTGAAATTGTTACTTTTCCTGATAGTAGATGTGCCTCC
Source organism: Chiloscyllium plagiosum (assembly GCF_004010195.1). Lineage (NCBI taxonomy): Eukaryota > Metazoa > Chordata > Chondrichthyes > Orectolobiformes > Hemiscylliidae > Chiloscyllium > Chiloscyllium plagiosum. The sequence continues at coordinate 15,006,903 of NC_057736.1, forward strand.
TTATAGCAATTGTTCAGTGGCCTTAAGGTGAGGGGCTTGTGATATATTTTTAGATGAATGCCTTGTACTAAATGACATAAGGGTCCAAAAATATATTTATCATGGTAGAAGGCATGCTCTGTGTGCAAGACGAATGAGACAATTTCTTGGAATCTTGTAATAAGTTTAGTATCACAATTGGTAAAGATTACTTTTTTGTAATATCGGAGTTGTAGCATCTTCGCTGTCTTTGTCCCATAATGTTCAGTAATGCGCACCACCCATGTCAAACCTTTCTTATTATGCAGCTGTGATTAGATGCCCTTGCATGTCAGTAGGGCAGAGGACAAATGCACAGGGATCTGTTCAATAATCTCAACTGTCAGGACTGTACTTTCTGGGATATAATGCAGAGTTGCCATTACAGAATATTGATTTGGCAATATTGATCACAGCTGCAAATTTTGAAATTCAGCCATTATGCCATGTGCAATATGTTTCTCAATTGTCTTTAACATTAAAATAATTCCCATTATTTCTATCATGAGAAGCAGTAATGCTACCAACAATATTTCACTCTGATATAATCTTCATATTTACTCCAAGGCACAGCAGCTGTTACTTTTTCAGATTGTTCAAGTGAACATGAACATTTTATCAGCCAAATCTAGAAACTGTTAAGTGAAATGTCATCCCCACTACTATAGTTTTATTACAATCTTAGTTGACAGAATTTCTCATCTCAAAAGAATAATGTATCTCCTTAAGATACTATGTAGCAGAGTCTTCGATTATTCTTTGGGTGCACCTGAGACTTCTTGAATGTGTCCTGCTCTCTCCTGTACGCTGTTAGTCAAATTCGAGAATATACTTGGATGAAACTATGCAGTTGATAAAATGGAGGAGGAACGAGTGTGAATAAGATTGACCTTTACCCAGGTTGCACAATGAACAGGGGTGTTTTTTTATATATATAAGTTAACATTAAGATAAAGCCAATGTTTGCACAGAGATTACACTTTACTTTATGTATAAGGAGCAATAAACTCTACTCTTTTGAGGGATTGGTTATAATAATGCAACCCTTTTAGCATTTTCTTTAACATATTCCTTGATCTGTGCAGTTTGCCTTATTGTCTGATGTTGTAAAAGAATCTGAGTTGGAGTTGACAATCAGATATAACAGGAGCTTCCATATAATATTAGTTAGTATGTCTGTGACTCATTTCTGTTTTTGGAGGCAGATATATGGGAAACACTACAAGACTATTCATTGAACTTGTGGTAGATCATTAATACAGAAGCAAAATACCAAAGGTGGAAATGTAAGACAAAGGCACAAAAGACTGGACATTTTCAGCATCTGTGGAAACTAATGTATAGGTAACGTGCTGGATTTTCTTTCCTGAATTTCAATTCCACCATTAGGATTAAATGTATCATGATATGTGGTGCTGTAGTGAAAAAGGTCACCATCTTACTCTCTGTTCATTTAGTTAGTATTCTGTCAGCCATCTGATATGTCAGTCTCCTAGCCAGAGATTCAATCAACTATGACTATAATATAACTGTAATTGTAGTAAGCAGAGCACCGAGTGTTATATGTAAGCCTAGGATGTTATTTAGTGCATAGTTAGTTGTTAGTAAATTTCCAGATATTTAACACCATATGAATCTGACTTATTGTGGTATATGCTACGTGGTCTAACAAAGAAAACAATGAAGCACACCATGGTAGCAGTGGTGGAAGCAAATGGTTCCTTGACAGTGATAGCAAGTTGCTACCAAACACTAAAAGATTTCATGACTAGGAGAAAGTGAGGACTGCAGATGCTGGAGAGTCAGAATCGAAAAGTGTGGCTTTGGAAAAGCTCAATATCGCCTTGTCAAACAAGGAAGGATAAAGGACTTATGCCCGAAATGATGGATATTCTGCTCCTCAGATGCTGCCTGACTTGCTGTGCTTTTCCAGCACCATAATTTTCGACTAAAAGATTTCAACCAAGGCAGTTGTGAAAAGCTAATTTCCTGACAGTCACCTGTTTGAATTCAGAACTGAAGTTAACGACCAAGACTGATGGATGCTGGAAATCAGAAACATAAAACCAAAATTGCTTGCAAAACTCAGCTAGTCTAGCAGCATTTGTGGAGGGAAAGCAGAGTTGACGTTTCGGGTCCAGTAACCCTTCTTCAAAATAGATTGCAGAACAGTGAAAGACTGTTAAACAACTTACTGTTTCAGTGAATGAAGGTTTGAGAAGAATCGAGTCCTGCAGCATTTTGAATGATGACAACAAAGATCTGGACAAGAGATTCTGACAGGATTTTCCAAGAGCTAGCAGATCAACTTAATGTCAGAGTCAACTTCAGAGTACATAGGCTTGAATTCATGTCTTACCACCAGCAAATCAGATGTAAGTATCAAATGATTTATTGTCATTGATGCACTACTAGAGGTCACAAGTTTGAAACAGGAAAACAACATTTGTAAGTATTTGATTTCGCATCAACTGTTGCAGTTATCGAGAAGAATTGAAAATGTCCTATTCTTACACTAGATGTGGATTGTCTCATCCACCAGGTTAGTGTTCAGTCTTTTGTAACAAGTGCAAGCTATGTTTGACAAGGTGATATTGTGTTAAATGTGCAACAAATCAAATGCTCAGTAAAACCCAATGTAATTCCCCATTGTAGCAAATGACAAAGAGCCAACCAAGGAATAATGTCAAACACGTTTCCAAATTCCCATATGTGGCAAGCCAATGAAATCTGTAGGTAAATGCAACTTTACAGCTTGCAAATTCCACTCAGACAATACATTTCGTCACATTGACACGCCACATGTTTGCCATTCGAAAAGCTGAAGCCTCTACCTCCATTCAAGATGACAGCATGCATTGCTAGTGGACGCAGATAAAAATGCAAATATTGTCCCTTTACACATCTTACATGAGATGTACTCAGAAAACTGACGCAATCTGTTGCAGTCCTCAGATGATAAGCTGCATTGGCATTATCAAACTCAAATATCAATGCTGCTCTTTGTGATGGACACCTGTGAGTTTTTACATTGCTGATACATAGGGCCTTTTTATCAGTGGTCTACTAGTATGCATGGATCTATGCATAATCACAATCCACGATGTAATGAATTTGTCAATTACAGTATAAATACTGAAGATTCTAGGTCATAACATTGAATGTATCCATGATCTGAGAAACCTTTGCCCAAATTGATTTGATTCTATTGCTAGCTATAAAGGCAATGAAGTATTACAGTAACATACCAAGTCTCCTTTGATAGCACCTTCCAGACTCATTAGCTCTACCACCTAGAAAGACAAAAACAACAAATGCATTGGAGTGTCACCATCTCCAAGTTACCCTTAAGTCATGTGCCTTCTTAACTTGGAACTATATCATCATTTCTTCACTGTAGTGGGTTAAAATCCTGGAACTCCCTTCCTAATTCTAATGTTGATAACCCTACACCACAATGACTGCAGCAATTCAAAAAGACAGATTACCACACCACTGCACAATTTTGATCTCATTCTCTGAGGAAGAATGTTCTAGCTATTGAGGATTGCAAAGAACGTACACGAGACTGATTCCTGGGATGGTTAGACTGATGTATGAGGAGAGATTGGATCAGTTAGGACTATTTTCACCAGAATCTCCTAGAAAGCTATACAATTCTAACAGGATTACAAAGTTAAAAATCACACAACACCAGGTTATAGTCCAACAGGTTTAATTGGAAGCACACTAGCTTTCGGAGCGACGCTCGCAATCACCTGATGAAAGAGCGTTGCTCCGAAAGCTAGTGTGCTTCCAATTAAACCTGTTGGACTATAACCTGGTGTTGTGTGATTTTTAACTTTGTGCACCCCAGTTCCTAGTTCTCCTTTAGAAGGTAGTGGTGAGTTACCTTCTTGAAACTATGCAATCCACATGCTGTAGGTTGACCCACAATGCCCATAGGGAGGGAATTCCACTGATCCAGTGACAGAAAAGGAGCTGTGACATATTTTCAAGTCAGTATAATGTTTGACTTGGAGGGAAACTTGCAGTGGTGCTTGAAAAATTAACTCTGTTGCTGTCTCCGCACAAGCTGCCAGACTTGCTGAGTTTCTCTAGCATTTGTTTCTTTCAGATTTCCAGCATCTGCAATATTTTGGCTTTATATTCTCCTGAATGTGAGACTAGGTCTCTGGAATACTAGTCCAGTGACATTGCCACTCTGCCACCATTATTCATAAACATTTAGCTCTGCTTAAATGTTATAGGATCTGATTGATTTTGTGCAATAATGTGTAGTTTAACCAATAATAACTATTGTACTTCATGTGTGGGCCAAGCCATCTTAAAAACTGCAGTGCCTTGTGTCTTGGGACATTTTGTTGCATGTTTATTTTTAAGCTTGTGGTATTTTATAGGATTAGCACTTGGGGCTCAGTGCTTTCTGTCATCATTTAGGCTAATTTTCCAACGGGTAAAATGGTCTGTCAAATTCCTGCAATAAATTATGAATGCCATCCTTCTCTCTGGGTTTTGCTGTGGCTCCTCGATTGAGATCATGAACCTGCTGCTCTGCAGCTGAAACTGCAGTTAACTTATTATTTCCATATGCTTACAATTTGTACATTGTACACCAATTGAATTTGAATGTTTCCTGCAGAACCATACTTAGTGAATTACTTAATAGATGTATATTATTATGAACTTGAATGTGTGTACTGGACCTTTAAGAGACAGTGAAAGCTGAAAAGCTGGCAAACACCTGTCATGTGATTGATTGCAGGCACAAAATGTACTGGACAATTTGAAGATGTAACATTTGAGCTGTAACTCAAATACTGAGTTGTTTTTGCAACAACTTAAGTTTAGCCAATCAATTTAAATTATACCCCAAGATACTAAAACCCAATCGAATTTGAATTTTACTGTTTTGACAACATCAAACTAATGAGCCTATCCGCTGTTTTGGGGCATAAAAGGTAGGCATTTTGGATAGTTAGCCAGAAAAAGAGCACTTTCTGCCATTGAATGACTGCTATTCAAAACACTCTCTCTAAAAGGTCCTTTTTTTTCCATATGAAAAAAATTGTGCAGCAGAAGACCAAAGATGTCCCAGGAAGGTCTACAGAAGAGGATTGACACAGCTGGCTGGTTTTGAAAATTGATTTGCTGTAAATTTAATAGGGGATTTATCGAATCAGTATATTATCATAGAGTGGGAGGTAGATAACACATTTTTTAAGAGAAAGGAAGATAAGCATTGTGAATAGTTGTTTAATGTTCACTTTTGGAGTTAAAGAATAAAATTGTTATTTTTTTCTTTAAATAGTGAAACTTGTCACTTATACTTTAACAGATTACAAGGCAAGGTGAGCTTTTCTGTGTGTTTGGTTTAATTAGCAAAAGGGTTTATCCTGTATCGTAACAATATGTGTGGGGCAGAGGATAACAAGTTGCACTGAATCATTATGAACTTTGAATCTGCATTTGGAATATATTTTTTGGGATATATTTGACAATGAGATCAATTTTTCTACCTGAAGCCACAAACTTTCCTCTTTGAATTCAAATAACAACTTCTCTTTGCACTTCCATCCTTCCTAAAGTGCCACCACCACACACAACCCCTGCCATCCACTGCTCCCAACGCAGTAGATCCAACTAATAAAATAATGTTTTGTCATCTTGGGCAAGAAGCAGAGTTAGAGAGAGACAGAGTGGACTCCAAAGTCCTGACCACCAGTGAAGAGGTTCAGGATTGGCGTTATGCTAAGGAATTGTTCGACATACCCCAACTTCGTATTCTTTTCTGGTGGCACAAGCTCTGAGCTGGCCTCAGCAGAATTCTTATGAAAATTAGGATTGGAAGCTATGTTGACATTTCCACCCAAGTTTTTCTCCTTTCCCTGCCTACTTTGTGGTCAGGTTTGTTTGGAGGAGGTGGGGAAGAGTGGGTTTGTGTCTGATCTCTACTTCCAACACACGCATGCACAGACACACACACACACACACACATTCATCTGCTGCCATACACACCCGGCTTATCTTTATACTGCATGCTTTCTTTCACTGCCTTCACACGTGTGCGCACATACGCGCACACTCTCACACTCTCTCTTTCTATGTCTTCCATTGTCTTCCAAACACTCTTTCATTGACTGCCCCCACTGTCTCACTGTCACACGCATGCTTGTTAGGCCTATCTTAAATGTAGTCTTGCTGGGTTTTGGCACCTGTTCACCAAGGGATCTCCTTTTCTTACAATCTGCTCCCAGCCTCAACCTTAGCAGCACGCACCACCGATCAAGCATCCTGTCCTTTGTAGCAACTGTTTGAAGCAGAGTTGTTTTGGCCTAGAGCTTTGTTTTGCCATCCCCTTCCCCAAGCCATAACTTCTCCCAAGTTGGAGTTCTCCTTTCAGTAAGAGGTTCCAGTGCTCTGAAAGTTCATAATGATTGTCTACACATAGCTTTCCACTGTTTCCTGTTTATCCAGACAGATGTTTTTACCACCCACATTCACAGCAAATGTAGAGAATAAACAAGCTCTGCTGAGCAGTTCCATAGCATTTTTCAAAAATCAAGGTAAATTTTTATGTTGTGGCTTTTGTAATTTGGATGAGGGCCCTTCTGTGAGCCATGTGAAAAATGTCAACTGGCTGCATAGTAATCCACAGACTCACCATTGGACAAGTCTCTGCTAGCATTAGTTAACCTAAGTACTACTCAGTAATAAACTCAAATTAGGAGAAATGAGGAACTTCAAACCTATTTCTATTGCCGCAAAAGTAAAAACAGAATTGTTGATTCTGTGGACTGAAACAAAAATTGTTAAAGCACTGTGGTATTTGTGGAGAGTAAACGTGAGGATATTATACTCTACTCAGCTGAAGAAGAATATGGCTGTTCATGTGTGGATGGGAGACTCAATGGCCAACCAACTCAGTAGGCTTCATTGTATTGTACTGCACAGCTCTCCCATCAGGGCCACATCATTCTAATTCCACATAATTTTTTAAATCACTCTTAGACAACTAATTCTCAGTCTTATTTAGGTAACAGCAGCACCCAGAAAATCTCCACAAAGAGGACAGCACCAAATTTCTTAACTCACTCACTGACCAGACAGCCTCTGATCCCTCAGAAGATGTATGGCAAGATTTTCACCTGCACCAGTTCAAAGATTTTCAAACTCAATGGGTGGTTTATGCAGCCTGAACCTTGGAGCACAATCTGGTGAGCACATCACTGACACATCCACAGTTACTCAACCTCAGGCAGAAGACAAACCTGTGTTCTCAGCTATTACTGTGTTGCTCAAATATACAGAGAGGCACAGGAGTAGCCGGCAGATTTGTCAGAGGCACATGAATACGCAGGATTGAAGGATAAAGGAGTTCACCAATGTATCATCACTGACAAGGTGAGAAGGAAACAAGGGACCATGACATACAGCTGCTCTTCCTCTCATGAAGACAGTGTAATGCTAGCAGCACTCGTATGGAGGAAGAGTAACACACAGGAATCCCAGAAGCTTCTTCTCAGGACATTTCCAGAGGTGTCTGGCCTCTCCACGTCCCCCAGCCTATGATCCTAAAGCCTGCAAAGTTAAAGCCAAAGAGGGCACCTGGGCAGGGAACTCTCAGTAGACTTAAGCCCTCTCACTCCAGCCATCAGAGGATGACAGTCCTAGTGTTCAAATCCCAATGGTCACTCAACAAACATTTTTCAATCCAATTGTGGCATTTGGATTGTACTTAGAAATAGTGGGAGATAGAGGAAGAAAAAGACAGAAGGCATATAGGTGGCACAGGTGAAACATAATTCTTAAACAAGCTTTCACTACTATAAATATAATTTCACTTGCACAATTAAAATTTCTGCTCTAGTAAAATATCTGGTGTCGGACCTAGTTAAGTCACACCCGTGTGAGAGATGAGCAGCCTCTTCAAATATTTTGAAGAGGAAAAAAGTTGTAATGTCCAAGCATCACTCATTTCTCCCAAGGATACATTTCCTTGAACTATTCCGCACCGCCCGTTTCTACCTCCGACCCAACCCCGCACCGCCCGTTTCTACCTCCGACCCAACCCCGCACCGCCCGTTTCGACCTCCGACCCAAAATCCACAAACCTGACTGCCCCGGCCGACCCATTGTCTCAGCCTGCTCCTGCCCCACCGAACTCATCTCTGCATATCTCGACACGGTCCTGTTCCACTTAGTCCAAGAACTCCCCACCTATGTTCGGGACACCACCCACGCCCTCCACCTCCATGATTTTCCCTTCCCCGGTCCCCAACGCCTTATCTTCACCATGGACATCCAGTCCCTGTACACCTCCA